>NC_090656.1:96585184-96740184 GCF_040937935.1 Hyperolius riggenbachi
GCGATATATCGAGTGATTTTGAAAGTGCTTTTCTAAGCACTTTTGTGTAGTGTTATTTTTTTTCACTTCCTGACGGACGTAAACTCATTGCCCCAGAATTGAATAAATACAATGTATTGCACAAGCGCTTAGGGCCTGAGTCTTCTAACGCAGTTGTGTCCTGTTTTTTTTTTAGCAACACATCAATGTTACAAATGCTGAAAAGCGGACACAACTGCGTACAACTGCATTAGTGGGCTCAGGCCCGATTTCCCTATCCTTTCTATTGCGATTTTAGAAACCGCCTTAATAGCACTTGTGCAATGTTAGCTTATATGAGTGTTCTCACATGAGCGATGAGCTTTCTATCCAATCGCAAACGTGGCTCCTGCACCATTTTCTGAGCGTTTGCGATTGGATAGAAAGCTCATCGCTCATGTGAGAACACTCATATAAGCTAACATTGCACAAGTGCTATTAAGGCGGTTTCTAAAATCGCCAGCGCTAACCAACCCCCCCCAAATCGCCCCTAATGTGAACAAGCCCTTACAGAGTGGTTTACCCCGCCCCCATTGTTACTTCTAGGACAGTCAACTTTCTGCGATGCTCTTTTTACACCTGATCATGATATTAACCTGTTGCCAATCAACCTAATTATTTGTGGGATTTTCCAGATTTTTTTTTAAGCATTACACAACGTTTTCACTCTCTTGCTGACCTGTTATTACATTATTTCAAATGCACTTCTGGCATCAAATTAAAATGAACATATTGGTTTCATAAATCAATAACATTTATCAGTTTTCATGTTTGATATGCTATTTTGTGTTATTTTCAGTTAAAAAGGGGGTTATTAATTATTGCAATCTGTTTTTATTTATATTTTACACAGCATCACAGCTTTTTTTTTTTTTTTTTTTAAACTGGGCTGTATTATAAATGACTACAGGTTAGTTTTCAAGCAAAATACAGACTCAAGCTACCAGCTGATATGTGCAGTATAATATGCCAACCATAACACTTACAAACAAGTCTCACTATACATATTTTTACGTATGGAAAGTGGAGGAGAGGGAAGCAGGAAGCCCCCTGCTTTAAGGATGGTTGGGGGAAGGAAATAAAATAGCCACTTGCCAAAAAATCAATTTCTGCCAAATGCTTTTCTACTGAGTCAGGTCTATATGACTGAACACTCATCATCAATAATCAGATCAGGGTGTAGCATATATTTATACAAGACTATAGCAGGAACATGAAAAACTACAACTTTGATGAGTTAGCATTGGTAGAATCAATATTTATTTGCTTTACCTAGGCAATACGTTAGTTGCATTTTATTTTTTTAATACAATGTTTGTTTTTGCTTTCTATGCTTTCGCTAACCCAAGACTGATATCTTGCGCTGTTCTGCTATGTGAGGAAACACAGGCAGGTGGACATCTGGCATCTATGGACCTGCATGAGCAAGTGTTGCTTTGTGCTATAAACAGTAAAGTATATTTACTGCTTTCCAGAGGTTTTATAACTCAGCTTTTTTGCCCCTTGCAAGAACATATCTGTGATTTTTTTTGCAATTTGTAATATATTTATATTTTTGGGGGCCAATATGTTGGTTACCTGACCTCAGCAGAGCCTACAAAAGCTTCTGTCCTGAAGGGTCCTTAGTCCTCTCCACTAATCCTGAATTGTTCCCTTTTAGGCGACATAGGAAATTTGGGTGCCCGCTATTGGTAGAAACTTGGGCACCGCTATAAGCCCCATTATAACGTGCAGCTATAGTGTGAAATTTGGGTGCCTGATCTATAGCCGGTGCTCCCAGGCACCCAAAATTCACACTATAGATGCAATTTATATCAATAAGCCTAATGCGGCGCCCCAACATTATTGTGACAGCGGCAGATTGGCGTCGGTTAAGGTTAGGCCTAGGGGTGGTATCGTTACGGTTAGGAGTGGAGGGGGTGTTTTTAAGTGTTAGCCAAGTGAGTTAAGGTTAGGCTTGGGGAGTGTTTGTAAAGGTTAGGGGGAGTTTAACCTGCCTGGCGTTCTGATTCGTTTTTTTGCAAAAAAAAAAATTTCATGTAGCTAGCCTAGCGCTAGCTACATGATTCCCCCCTCCCTGCAGCGTCCCTCCCTGCCCTCCGATCGCCGCCTGGGCAATGGCCTGTTCGGAAATCCAGTTCTGAACGGGATTTCCTTGAGGGCTTCCCCCATCGCCATTGGCGACGAAAGTCATGATGTCACAGGGAGACCCGATCCACCCCTCAGCTCTGCCTGGCACTGATTGGCCAGGCAGCGCACGGGGTCTCGGCTGGGGGGGCCCTGTATCGCAGCGGGTAGCGGCGGATCGGCGGCGGCGATCGGGTAAGGCACGCAGCTAGCAAAGTGCTTGCTGCGTGTTTAAAAAAAAAATTCAAATCGGCCCAGCGGGGCCTGAGCGGTGACCTCCGGCGTCTCTGGACGAGCCTAGCTCGTCCAGAACGCTAGGGAGGTTAAAGAGTACCCGAGGTGGTGCGGGGGGGGGGGGGGCCCAGATGAGACACAGAGGCATGTTCCCTGCTGCAAGACGTGCCTCTATGTCCCCCCCTCCACACCGCTCTCTGACGTACTATAGCCCCCCGAAATTAGCGAGAAGCGATTGTCACTATTTTGGAGGGTAAGGGAGGAGAAAGGTATTCCCTGCTTAAACGCCCACCAGGGGCGTTCCTGCAGGCCTTCCAAAGCTGCCACTGGGCAGCTCTGTCTCTTCACGGCTGCGCCCCCTGCCGCTCCCCCGCCTCCCTGCACGCTGCTCTGTGAGAGCAGCTCTTACAGCGTTGTGACCCCGGTGGTCACAAAAGTGGAAGCAGAAGACTGCCGGCCACCAGAGCGGCGGAGATGGTGGCTACCTGATCCGCCCAGCACCCTCAGATCAGGTAGCACTGATTTTTTTTATTACAGCCCCACCTCGGGTTCTCTTTAAGAATTAGGCTTGAGGGGGTTTGGTGTGGGAGGGGTTAAGGGTTAGGCATGAGGGGAACGGCTAAGGTTAGGCATTGGTAAGGGAGGGTGCTGTGTGAGAATAGTGCTAGGTTAAGTTGTAGTAAAATATTGGTATTATGTACCAAAATTTTACTACGATAATTGATACTTTTAAAACGTAGAATATTGGTCAATTTTACTGATATTCTACTAACCGAAATTGGATTCCTAAAATATGCTGTTTTACCTACTTTTTGGTACTTTTTCTATTACAAAGTTTTGAAAAGTAATTTTAAAGGGAAGATGCAAAAAATATCTCCAAGGAGAAAACTCAGGAGAAAAAGTTTATTCAATAACGCCCTAGGTTTTCTCTACTACTTTTTCTCCACAACTGATATCCTCCTGCCTGATTTTATTGTATGCATGGGAGCTCAGTTGCCATCAATAATAATAGCAGAAAAACAACTCACAGCTTTTTTTTTATCCTGTTGTAGTGTCACTCCAGCATTTTAACTAAAATGGTTAATGGTCACACAGAAGTGATTTATCAATGATTTAGGCCTCGTTTCCACTTGTGCGGCGTGCGTCTGCGAGACGGCACGCCGACACTGAGCGGGTGGGCGGGATCGCAGGCGAATCCCATGAGCCGTGCCAGCTAGACAAGCATCGGTCATACCTAAACTGAAAGTGGATCGCACTCTTGCCTAGCAGCATTGGGCGCCCTGATTCTAATCTGGACCAGCAGACTATCTGCATGGAATTTGTATGTTTTTCTCATGTATGTGCTAGTTTCCTCACACATCTCAGAAGCATACTAGTAGGTTAATCGGCTCCATTCGGCTCCATTCTGAAATTGGCCTTACACTGTAATCTTTTCTCAAATAGATTATCTGGGACGTCTGTGTGGCAGATATTAAGATGAAAACTCCCACAGTGAGAAGTCATTGCCATGGTAGTTTCCAGTCTATGAAGTTTGTTGAAATAACGGTCAACCAACACACACACGCGCGCACACACACATACATACACACACAAACACACATATTACCCAACCTTTACACCTATCGCATTGTTAGTTAGTGTGTTTATAGTTAACGGCAATATGTGCTGTGTTTCATGTATGCCAGAAGTAAAGATGTTGACTTGCAGAATCACAATGGATCAAAAAAGAATGTGCAAATTACATTATTTATTGATATATGTTCTATGTTTTTTAATTTCTGTTTGCTTGATAAATCCCCCCCCCCCCCGCTAGCTTTCGGTAAGATTCCTGTTTAGATATGGAATACTGTGTATTCAGTCTTCTGCCTTATTTGAAATGCCCCCCTCCCGAAGCAAGGTGAACTTAAAACACTGCTATTAGATTAAAGGTAATCCCTGCAGCACATACAAAAAACTAAAATGTAGAGAACATTAAAAATTCTATTCAGAGTTCTTGGTAAAATCACACTTAAAGCCCAGGTTCTGCAAGCCCACATTTCTAATCACTGTGGCACACCACCACCGTAAGCTAAGCAGCAGACACAAGACACTGTTAGAACAAGACATCTATTCGCTTGCGGTGACCCTCTCCTACGTAGAGACCCCATCAGCAAGACAACAACATGCGCTGAGACAACCTTGTGCTTGTTATATTGTGTGTGCCTATCCAGATCTACAAACAAGTTATCCTGCTTCTCTGCAATTTGTTAGGCTTGATGAATGAGTTCCTGTGTGCTTTGAGTTGATTAATTAGAAAACTAGGGTGACTCAGAAAATCCAAGAGCACTGCCTAGATACCCAGCATACTAATGTGGTCAGTTGTCTATAAGGCAGAACGCCTGCAGCATTTATTATCAGCAGGAAACATCTAATCTCATTTTGATATCAGAACACTCAATGGATCACTCTGAATGCAGTGTTTGAGCACAGGTGAGTATGAATCAACTCCGCTCTAAGTAGTGTAATTCACAAATGTATTTTTTAATTCAAAATCAAAAATTTTTTCACTTTCTTTAGTCCATGGTAAAAACAAGAGGGGAAATCTTCCTTTCTATGCTGTGGAAAAAACACAGTGGTTGGCCAGAACATTAGGAACAGAGTAGATTGTTTATTTCTTTATTTTGCAATGTAGTCATCTTTACGATTTAAGGCCCATCTAATCCACTTTATAATTAGAGGCTTCAAGGCTTACAAGCTTTACTTCAAATACAGAGAATCAGGTACTGCCTGGAGGGCTAGCTCTCCATATTAACTATGGGTTCTGAGGACTCCTCTTTGTAGCTACAATAGTTCTTTCTCATTTCAGGACCACAAACACCTCCGTTGTTTCATCAGGCTGTTGGATAGCAGCAATCTTAATCTCCTTATTGAGCCGCAACAAGAAGACATCAGAATCCGTAATTCCAGAGTAATACCTGGCTCCTAGAAAACCACACACTTTCCTGGCTCTCTTCGGATTAGACAAAAATGGAGACATCCGGTGAATGAGATCAGTTGTATTATCTTCAGGATGCATGATACCAGTGAGCGTTAAGTTTTAATACTTACATACCCAAGTTTCCGATATTAGGAAACCATTGTTACAACTTTGGAGGCATATCTTCTAGCACCCCCTACTAAAGCAGGTACCACTGGACTGGTGGTGTTCTCTTAACCACTGCTCCTTGCTTTACGCATGGAATAGCCGTGTAGATAAGTACTTCAGGATTAAAGTAAACCACAGACAAATGTTTGCCTGAGTTTTATACATGCCTGGGGCTTCCTCCAGCCCCATCGGCACAGAACACTCCCACACTGCCATCCTCAGTCTTCTCCCTCTTCGGTAATAGGTCCCGTAACTTTGGCCAGTCGTGGCCAGTCTTTGCATTCGAAGTGCGCTCCTCCGCCTCTCTCCAGCGTCTGGGAGCATTTTGCGCAGGCGCAGAACGCTCCCAGCCACCGGGCAGAGATGGAGAGAGACATAGGACTGCACTGCGCATGTGACGACTGGCCAAAGTTATGGGACCTGTTACCGAAGAGAGTGTAGACTGAGGACAGAGCCTGGGAGCAATGCGTGCCGATGGGGGTGGAGGAAGCCCCAGGTAAAACTGGGGCAAATACTAGTCTCTGGTACGCTTTACGTTGCATCTGATGAAGCCGGCAGTGAAAAACGAAATGCTTCTTGTGCTCAAATAAGTATACTGTTCTCCATCCCTACTATGGTTTTTGAGCAGGTAAGCACACCACCATTGTGCACCACACATTCTTCAGTATCTCTTCTAATTACGTTCATTTTAAAAGATAAACCATATAGATTCGATTAGTTTAGATACTTTCATATAGTTCTGATTATTCTGATGACATCTCCACTCTGGTCTTTATGCATTGTCCTAGCAGAAGGGCTATATGAAGGTGTTGATGCTGCCAATTGAATGTGCGTATTCACACCTCTGTGTTGTAATGGATCACGTTATTCTAATGCACAGTCCATTCTATGAAACAGAATGTGTTTTTATATGCAGTGTGTAATATGTACGAACAGAGGCGCCAAGCAGAGTAAAACAATGTTTTAAAATGATAAAAAGAGGGAAGTCGAGGTGGACTTACCTCCCTCTGGTAGTGGACATATACTCAAATGCAGAGTAAAAAATATACAATTTATTCACAGCTCCATAAAATCGCAACGCGTTTCGCGGTCAACAGTCCCGCTTCATCAGGCAGTACAGGAGCATATAAAACTGGTTCAGGTCCATAAAGCGTGTGAGCGCCTCTGACACACAAAGGCGCTCACACGCTTTATGGACCTGAACCAGTTTTATATGCTCCAGTACTGCCTGATGAAGCGGGACCGTTGACCGCGAAACGCGTTGCGATGTTATGGAGTTGTGAATAAATTGTATATTTTTTACTCTGCATTTGAGTATATGTCCACTACCAGAGGGAGGTAAGTCCACCTCGACTTCCCTCTTTTTATCATTTTTAGAACATTGTTTTACTCTGCTTGGCGCTTCTGTTCGTACATATTACAGCACGATTAAGTCCACCCCTGGTGGAGGGGTTCTTTCATCATTTTCCTATCTACAGAGAGCGACTTTTATACCTGAGTGGGGTCAGGTACTAATACTCCCCACCTGCCTATCAAGTGGTTACCTGATGGTAACCCACCTTTGTGAGTATAAGAACCTTTGACATTACATTATATATTGAGCTTACCAGACAATATTGCACTATTGGGCTCTTGGTGTCCTCTGTTTTGTTTTTACAATTATATGTAGAGTGTGCCTTGTAGTGGAACTTACACTCCAGGTCAGCTGGATAGCGTATTGGTAAGACTTCTGCCTTTGATGTAAGATTTGAGCCCTTGACCAGGGTTCGAAATCCGGCTCCAGCCTGTATGTAAGAACAGGAAGACGTCTTTGTGCAAAGCTCCCTAATGATCCTGGCTGCCCCTGGATCTGAGGGGTCCTCCTCCAGTCAGAGCCAGACTTAGATCACACAGGGCTCCAAGCAGAGCAAAGAATTCCCCCAAGGCAAATTAGAAGCTCTCAGACCAACAAACATTATTTTTTTGAACACCCTCACTTTATAGTATAATTTTCCAATGTCAAACTTGCGCACAGTAATACGTATAAACTAGCATTAGCTTGCTTGCACACTTGGGTGTTACATTGCACATTGTGCAAAAAATGGATCACAACTACATGGAGAAGAAACATTGAATCATGCCTTACACGTGTGATGAGACACAAACTACATTAAAAGTATGTGTGTGCAGCACAGTGGCGTAGTAGATAGCACTCTCGCTTTGCAGTGCTGGGTCCTGAATCCCAGCCAGGGCAACATATACACAGAGTTTGTATGTTCCCCCGTGCGTAGGTTTCGTTTGGGCACTTCAGTATCCTCCCCCATACCAAAAACATACAGATAAGTTAATTGGCTCCCCTTTAAATTAATCCTAGACTAAAATGGACATGTGAGTATAATAGAGATTAGATTGTGAGCTCCTTTGCGGACAGTTAAAGGGAACCTTAACGGAGTTAAAAAAAAAATAAAAATCTTTCACTTACCTGGGGCTTTCCTCAGCCCCCTGCAGTCGCTCAGTTTCATTTTCAGCAGTGTGCCTGCGAGGCTATGGCCGCGCGCATCCTTGATCGTGCTCCCATCCCTGTTGCCGTCTTGTGCCTGTGCCGTACGTGTACTATGCATAGTACTGCCCGAAGAACAAAACTGAGCCGGGGGGAGGACAGATGATGGGTGAGTGATGGCACAGGACATCTGCAGGGGGCTGGGGTAAGCCCCAGGTGTTTTTTTTTTACAGTGGGATGCGAAAGTTTGGGCAACCTTGTTAATCGTCATGATTTTCCTGTATGTGTGCGCATGCTCCCGTGGCACACATATATAAATTGCTGGTTGTTACGATAGAAAATGTCAGTTAAATATATCATATAGGAGACACAAACAGTGATATTTGAGAAGTGAAATGAAGTTTATTGGATTTACAGAAAGTGTGCAAAGATTGTTTCAACAAAATTAAGCAGGTGCATAAATTTGGGCACCACAAAAATGAAATGAAATCAATATTTAGCAGATCCTCCTTTTGCAGAAATTACAGCCTCTAAACATTCAAGTCCATATACATAGGCCTCCATATCGTTAGTATTAATCACGCTCACCAGACAGGATGGCTGACAGATTATAATCAGCATAAACAGCATATGATGAATATCCGCTGACGTTCCTTTACACTTCTTCCTATATGCACCTCAGAATAAAAAGCATATCATAGCATGATACCGTTTAGCAACAGGGTAAACACGCTTCCACCAATGCAAAGGTCACCCGTGTGGGATTCCCAATCACCATACACCCGCTGTGTATAACAGTAAGATTGGGGCTCACCAGATGCAAATGCTGACCGTATGCAGGATCAGCTAACAGCGCTCAGCACAGACCAAAAACCTCCTCAAAACGGACAGACTCTTCTCCCTGCTGATGTGTGGGGCAGCTGATTCTCCATCACAAGGTACTTGAATAGGTCCTTGTGTCCTCATAAATATGTGCTCAAAGGTTCTATGTCTCTGTCCTCCAGACTAGACTGTCACGTGGGTGATGGTCACGTGGCTGTGATGTCACTAAAGGACCTTAGTGACATCACAGCCACGTGACCATCGCCCACGTGACAGTCTAGTCTGGAGGACAGAGACATAGAACCTTTGAGCACATATTTATGAGGACACAAGGACCTATGCAAGTACCTTGTGATGGAGAATCAGCTGCCCCACACATCAGCAGGGAGAAAAGTCTGTCCGTTTTGAGGAGGTTTTTGGTCTGTGCTGAGCGCTGTTAGCTGATCCTGCATACGGTCAGCATTTGCATCTGGTGAGCCCGCAACCTTACTGTTATACACAGCGGGTGTATGGTGATTGGGAATCCCACACGGGTGACCTTTGCATTGGTGGAAGCGTGTTTACCCTGTTGCTAAACGGTATCATGCTATGATATGCTTTTTATTCTGAGGTGCATATAGGAAGAAGTGTAAAGGAACGTCAGCGGATATTCATCATATGCTGTTTATGCTGATTATAATCTGTCAGCCATCCTGTCTGGTGAGCGTGATTAATACTAACGATATGGAGGCCTATGTATATGGACTTGAATGAGGACTTTATTTGTTATACGCCTAAGGGACTGTGTGCAATATTTGGAATAAGAATTTGACATATATCTGGTTGATGTTAGCGCTGTATTTACCTATTTACAACTTTTATAGGGTGACAATTACACACCCAATCATATAGCGATCCATCTAACCAGGTTCAGATCCCATTGTGGGGAAGGTTGTACATTGATATTAGCTGTGCTGTTCATAGAGGAGCGCATATACCAATTTTTTTTTCCTTACAGCCTCTAAACGCTTACTGTAGGTTCCAATGAGAGTCTGGATTCTGGTTGAAGGTATTTTGGACCATTCCTCTTTACAAAACATCTCTAGTTCAATCAGGTTTGATGGCTTCCGAGCATGGACGGTTCTCTTTAACTCACACCACAGATTTTCAATTATATTGTCTGGGGACTGAGATGGCCATTCCAGAACATTGTACTTGTTCCTCTGCATGATTGCCTTAGTGGATTTTGAGCAGAGTTTAGGGTCGTCGTCTTGTTGAAAGATCCAGCCCTGGCGCAGCTTCAGCTTTGTCACTGATTCCTGGGCATTGGTCTCCAGAATCTGCTGATACTGAACGGAATCCATGCGTCCCTTAACTTTGACAAGATTCCCAGTCCCTGCACTGGCCACACAGACCCACAGCATGATGAAACCACCACCATATTTTACTGTAGGTAGCAAGTGTTTTTCTTGGAATGCTGTGTTGTTTTTCCTCCATGCACAACACCCCCTGTTATGCTCAAATAACTCAAATTTAGTTTCATCAGTCCACAGCACCTTATTCCAAAATTAAGCTGGCTTGTCCAAAAGTGCTTTAGCATACCTCAAACGGCTCTGTTTTTGCTGTGGGCGGAGAAAAGGCTTCCTCTGCATCAATCTCGCATACAGCATCTCCTTGTGTAAAGTGCGCCGAATGGTTGAACAATGCACAGTGACTCCATCTGCAGCAAGATGATGTTGTAGGTCTTTGGTGCTGGTGTGTGGGTTGACTGACTGTTCTCACCATTCGTCGCTTCTGTCTATCCGAGATTTTTCTTGGTCTGCCACTTCAAGCCTTAACGGAGCCTGTGGTCTTCCATTTCCTGAGTATGTTACTGTGGAAACAGACAACTGAAATCTCTGAGACAGCTTCTGTATCCTTCCCCTAAACCATGATGGTGAACAATCTTTATCTTCAGGTCATTTGAGAGTTGTTTTGAGACCCCCATGTTGCTACTCTTCAGAGGAACTTATAAGAGGAGGGAAACTTGCAATTGACCCCCTTAAATACTCATTCTCATAATTGGATTCACCTGTGTATGTAGGTCAGGAGTCACTGAGCTTTCCAAGCCAAGTTGAGTTCCAATAATTAGTTCTAAAGCTTTTGGAATCACGAAAATTACAAATTTATGCACCTGCCTAATTTTATTAAAACAATTATTATTACACTTTCTGTAAATCCAATAAATGTTATTTCTCTTCTCAAATATCACAGTGTGTGTCGCCTATTTGATATATGTAACTGACATTTTTTATCTTAACAACCAACTTTTATACAGGAAAATCATGAAAATTAACAAGGTTGCCCAAACTTTCGCATCCCACTGTAACTCAGATAAGGTTCCGTTTAAGGTGACCATAAATCTAGCGATGTATGGGCAGATTAAAACAAGAGACAAACCTCTCTCTCTAATCTTATCTTATCAGAGAGAGATCTGTTGGCTGCCCATACTCCACAGGCCAGTTACAGATCAATTTCAGCATGAAATCTCTCGGGAATCAGCCAAGCCCGCTGCCTCGCCGCTGCTCACCTAATAAATACATGTGTATGTAATGTATGCATTTATATAGATTACCTGTCCTGTATCGCAGTGCCCGTCTGAGTTCTGACTCCGCCGCTTTTCCACAGCCGCATACACCGCCGTGGCATGTGGCGTCACACACTGGCACGCTATGCGCCGGCAGCGTGTATCGAACTAACGGAGTGGGGATTTGCAAGACTGACGGACACTGCGACACAGGAAAAGTAATGTATGAATGCACACATTTATACATTAGGGCAACAGCGCCGGGAGTTTCATCGCATTCGTTCCCTGTTCCCGATATCGCTAGCCATTACCACTGCGCACTCGACTGACCAGAACAGCCCGACATCTTGCAGCGTGTCTGACCGATATATACATGAAATTGGGCACAATGTCGGTCGGGCATGCACTTGGCAGCACAGATTTTCATCCGATTATAATAATTGAATCGGATGGTCGATCGGCAGCAAAGTCCCCTGATGTATGGCCACCAAGACTATATAAACACTTTAAAGCACTGCGGAAGATTTTGGCGCTACATAAATACAAAATAATAATGCTTCATCATAACTGTAAACGTTACATTGTTATTCTGGTAGATTCCACTGCACTGCACTGTTAACACACCAATGTGAATGTACCATCCTACACTATAAAACTCAACTGTCCCTGTCTACACTGCTGTCCCTGTGTCCTTGAGTCCGTGCTTTTCGCTACCGCGCGGACAGCCGTTGGGACAGGGCCAGGGAGCTGGGCGATCGTGTGCGCGCCAGACTGGGTGCGCGCGCATGCGCACTAACATGCAGCGGTGGCGGCGGTGAGATACAGACCTAGAAACCGTTTTTTAAACTGGCTTAGGTCTACTAGTTACATTATAGATCACATTGTGTCCTCAGTGCAATTATATCGGTTGTTGCAACGTACTGTATGCAGTAACTGGGACCGATAGATCCAGGTAGCCACACCAAGGAGGTAACTTACAAGATATGTGCCTGGTAGGGGAATGAGGCCATACACTCCACTGCAGGTAGCAGTGAACATTGCAGGGTAGTGCTGAACTAGTAAGTGCTGATCTTGCTTTGTTTTTGTTTTATTATTTTTTTTTTTCACATTTAGGTTTAAATGGTTTTTAAGTTCTACAGAAGCTACACAAGTGAATTCTCAAAGGCACTGAACATGTTAAATCTAGCTGAGAATCTGCTGCAGGAGTGCAAAATATTCATCTCGGCAGGATTCATTAATTCCTGTTTCTGGGCCATGATTTCTGATACTATGCAGTATATTAAATAGAACACATTGTCTCTTGTGTGTAGGCTATGCGTAGGCTCCTTAGCCTTAAAAGTTTGCAATGATATTGGTTAATTGGTGGATCTCAGGCACCTTTCGTGCCTCCCTTTTCAGTGGGCGTGAAAGGGTCTATTTGCATTATACATTGCCACTGACATAAATCTCTGTGTTCTCCTGCAATCTCAGCCGCAATTCCCAAGTCAGAGGCTTCCCCAGAAAGCTCGTCAAAGGATTCCTACCCACGCACTGCATAGATAACAAGACCTGACCCATTTTTTCCCCCCTTGTTAAAGTAATAGCGATAATATTAAAAATGCATAGTAAAAAATATATTCTTCGGAGGCAGCAGACAATTATCTGTGTCCCCCCCCCCCTCCTGGTCGCACATGGACAAGCCTGCAGTCCTGACATTTGCTCTGCGACAGGAATCCCCTTGATGGCCTGGGGCTAGTTTCCAGCTCTGCCTTAGCCAGCCCTTCGTTAGATAATCTGTGCAGAGCAGTGCTTGTATTATTTTACATAGCTAGTTTAGAAGGCAAATGGTGAAAACATTATAGCCTTGCTTTGCATGTAAATACAAGGACAGCAGACATAGCTCAGAGATGCACCATAGGCTTGTAGCTATTAAGAATGTATGATGGTTTAATTAAAGCCCTATTCCAAGCACAAATGTTGTTCTAGGTGTGACTAAGCACACAGTGACAAGATTGTTTTTGCCTCAATGTAAGCTCCTTAAGCCCTTTTCCCCATCCAATTCGCCGGCCAGGCACTTGCTAGCACTCGGCAAGGGGGGTGGACAGGGGGCTTCCCCATGGAGTTGCATCTCAGCACAGTGGCTGCCGTCATCAGACGCGGCATGAGACTTTTTCCCACCTGTAAACTCCACAACGTGTCAAATGTGACACGCAAGGTGTTACCAAAGGCTGCCATTCGGCTCCATGTAATTGCAGCTAAATGGTGGTTCTGGCCAGCAGCCAGGAGGCTGAACTGCCCAACAAATGAGCAGTTCATCTGCACATGGAAAAAGGGCCTTAGATAGCGGATCAGACAAAAGCTTATGAGGATGGTCCCTGTGATTGTAACAACCCCAGGCTCATCTAAAAGACAAAAGCAGACCAGGAGTCCAATGGTGCAGAAGTGTAAGATTCAGAAAAGCAAATTGCTTCCAGGTCTGTAACAGGAACTGGGTGGTCACACTTCAGAAGTTCTTTAGGACAACTAAAAAACTATCACCTCTAAAAGAGACACTTAAAACAGAGGTGGAGGCGCCCAATGCATAAAAGATAGGCTAATGAACTGTTAATCTTATACACAGAGAGGTAATCTTAGTATTTGGACCAGTTTATTGAAAAAAGGTCTTTTATTCGAGCACATAACATTGACAACGCGTTTTGCGGGTGCTTGCCTGCTTCCTCAGGTCAGTGAAAAATCAGGTGCCTTAAAGAGACTCTAAAGTGAGTCTAAATTTCCTTTTTTATCATGCAGTTATGTGAAGCAGTATAACCCCTGCTATAATGCCGCTATCCCGCTGCAAAACGAGGGGTTTTTACCCCCCAAATCCCCTCCATGGTGCCCGGGGAGCGCTTCCTGAAGAGGCAGATCTAAGCCCTGTGGCTCTGTCTCTCAACGCGTCAATCCCCGCTGATCGCCGCTGCCTCCCCCCCCCCTCTCAATCTGCCTTCACAGAGAGGGGCGGGGAGAGGCGGAGATCCGTGCGGCAATTGACGTGCATGGAGGCAGAGCTGCGGCTCATAGCTCTGCCTCCATGAGCAGCAAAATCCACGACCAAGAAAGTCGTGGATTTTGCAACAGGGATTTGGGGGGTATTAACTTGCCGCGGGATAGCGGCATTTTAGCAGGGGTTATACTGCTTCATATAACTGCATGATAAAAAAGGAAATTTAGACTTACTTCAGTGTTTCTTTAACTGCTATAGCTGTGTAGAAAGCATGAGCTCCTCTCTGTCTGCAGAGTGCTTCAGAAAATGGCCCGCTCCGTACTGCACACGCGCGAGTGCCCTCTCTTGCACACACGCGCAGTACAGAGCCGCCAGTCTTCGGGAGCCTGAGTGCATATAGTAATATATAATATGATGGCTGTATCATATTATGTATAACCATACAAATATAATTATATATTACTATATGTTAAGCTATATTTCGCACAAACCATGATGCCGGCGTATCCGGGCAGCGGCAGAGGCCGCTCACGTGTTCTTCCTCTTCTGGCATCCCCGGCTCCCCTGCAGGCGTGAATCGGTGCAGCGATCCCGGCCGTGTCCCCAGGTGGGCGCGCGCGATTCACCGCAGCCTTTATAGGCTGAGGAGACAGGTATGAAATGTGTCAGCTGACGTAGAGTCAGCTGACACTGGCTCCCGCAGGAGCACTACTGATTGGCTGGAATTTCCAGGGGGCGGGGGTTGCTGTTTCTGACCAGTATATAAGTCCTGTCTGGTCAGTTGTCCGGTGTCCGTGATAGCTATCAGTTTGCTGAGCGCTGGATCTTGTCTTGCTATCGTACCTAGTCAGCTAGTTTTCAGAGCTACATATATATGCAGACACTGCCAATATATATGTACTCTAGTTAGACCAGTTATATATATTTATATTGTAATTTGTATATTATTCTGATTGTTATTCTGTGTATGACCCAGCGTGCCCTCCACTTTGATTAAAGTCTCATCTCTCTGTACTACAGTCATCTGATACCTGGTATAGACAACCTCGGCTAACTTAACGACTCTGTTAAATGTCTCTGTCTCATTCTTGTTTGTACCTCAGCCATCTGAACTTATGTGTATGACCTTAGCCTGTTAAACTACTTAGCCTCTGTCTCAGCCCATTGTATGTCAGCCATCTGACTACCAGTGTTTGAACGTAGCCTGTTATTTGACCTAGATTTGCATTAGTCCCTTTGTACCGCAGATTATCTGATATTACGTGTATGACCATAGCTGACTATCTGACTACGATTATCTTACTCGCAGTGTGATTACCCAGCATCACATTATCACGGACCTAAAAAATTATTATCATGGAGGAGTTGCAATGTCAGGTTCAGCTTCTCGCAACTGCTCTGTAATAGATTGCGGAAAAGCCGCCGCGCGGACTGGCAGCGAGGCAGCTGGTTCCGCATCCAGCTCAGTGGTTTACATGCGGCGGCGTGCGTCTGATGTGGCTGGGCCTTCTAGTGCACACAGATTGAGGAATGCGCGCGCGCTGAGAGGCGGAACCTTTATGACAAACGAAGAGGGATCAGCTGACCAGGTTGGTCAGCTGATCTCAGAGCGGGCGGCTATTGGTTGATCAGCGATGGGTGGCGCCGGGGAGCGCCGCTCTATATATAGTTATTGCTGGACAGTCTCAAGTTGTCTGCCGTTGCGAACACTTACGTGAAAGCACTCAGACCATAGTCAGATCTCACAGTGTGTTAGAACCAGGTGCCCCTGGGGATTCACACTGAGCCAGATTACTACTGTGTTATTTACTATTGTGTTATACTTCAGACTAGTTCCAGGGTGTTGAGACCATGGACCTCATACCCAAGACTAGGGATACTGTGTTACTATTGTGTTATACTTCAGACTAGTTCCAGGGTGTTGAGACCACCGACCTCACACCCAACACTAGGGATACTGTGTTACTATTGTGTTATACTTCAGACTAGTTCCAGGGTATTGAGACCACAGACATCACACCCAAGACTAGGGATACTGTGTTACTATTGTGTTATACTTCAGACTAGTTCCAGGGTGTTGAGACCACAGACCTCACACCCAAGACTAGGCCTTGTTTGATATCTGTTATGACCTATTGCTTTCCTGACGCTCCTTCTGCTTTCTGATTCGGTACCTACGCATATCTGATTACCTGTTTCCAACCCTGGCTGTCCCTGGTTACCGAATCAGCCTTCTGTCTCTGTACCTTATCTGCTCGTGTGTTGCCGAACTAGCCTGCCCGACCTTGCGAGCTATCACTCTCATTAGAGGGATTAGTTCTCAGTGTTGCTTGTGACGCCCACCTTCTAGGTGTCACTTAGCCACAGGGTCTTCCTGCTATTCAGCCTGGGGCTCCATCCCTTTGGAAGTTTCAGGTTGTTGGAAGGTTTTCACACTTCCCAGAGGGAGGTATTTCTCATACGGCCAAGGACCACCTGCTCCTCGGGTGGTCCTACTAAAAGTCATTACTGTTGCACCAAACACTCACACTATATAGGTGTCCAGAGGTTAGTCATACTCGGATTATTGGTGATTCTGCAGATCATCCATAATCGGGTATATATTTGTATTACTGGTGATACTGCAGATCACCAATAATCAGATTCTCTCTGGGTGTTGACCACGATCGTTACATGCTGTTAATCAGCTTACATAGTTACATAGTTACATAGTTATTTTGGTTGAAAAAAAGACATACGTCCATCGAGTTCAACCAGTACAAAGTACAACTCCAGCCTGCTCCCTCACATATCCCTGTTGATCCAGAGGAAGGCGAAAAAACCCTTACAAGGCATGGTCCAATTGGCCCCAAAAGGAAAAAATTCCTTCCCGACTCCAGATGGCAATCAGATAAAATCCCTGGATCAACATCATTAGGCCTTACCTAGTAATTGTAGCCATGGATGTCATTCAACCCAAGGAAAGCATCTAAGCCCCCTTTAAATGCAGGTATAGAGTTTGCCATAACGACTTCCTGTGGCAATGCATTCCACATCTTAATCACTCTTACTGTAAAGAACCCTTTCCTAAATAAGTGGCTAAAACGTTTTTCCTCCATGCGCAGATCATGTCCTCTAGTCCTTTGAGAAGGCCTAGGGACAAAAAGCTCATCCGCCAAGCTATTATATTGCCCTCTGATGTATTTATACATGTTAATTAGATCTCCTCTAAGGCGTCTTTTCTCTAGACTAAATAAACCCAGTTTATCTAACCTTTCTTGGTAAGTGAAACCTTCCATCCCACGTATCAATTTTGTTGCTCGTCTCTGCACCTGCTCTAAAACTGCAATATCTTTTTTGTAATACAATGGTCGCTGCTCTGCAGGAACAGTTGACACAGTTGCTTAGCGCACCTCCACCTAAGAATTCAACAGGTCATAGAGACCAGTTAGTAGCTCCTCCTATCATTGAGCCTAAAATGTCATTGCCTGAAAAATGTTCTGGTTCCAGACCCGATTTCAGTAACTTCATGAATCGATGTTTGACATACTTTGAAGTTAGGCCGAGGTCATCTGGTTCTGAATCCCAGAAAATAGCCCTTATTAAAACTCTCTTACAAGGTGACTCGCAAACTTGGGCATATGGTTTACCTCCCGAGAACGAAGCCTTTACATAGGTAAACATATTTTTTGAAGTTATGGCTGTGATCTATGCCGATCCTGATGTGGCTTCTACCGCAGTTCGTAAACTTAGCGAACTGCGACAGGGCTGCCATACTGCAGAGGATTATGCTGCCGAATGTAGGCGTTGGTCAGTTTCCTCCAAGTGGGGGGAGGCTGCACTGCTCTATCAGTTTCTATTAGGTCTAACTGACTCTGTAAACGATGCACTGGTCAGTCACCATGAGCCTAAAACTCTAGAGGAAGCAATTGCTCTGGCTATTCGAGTGCATAGGTGAATTCAATATCGTCGTCATGGTGGTGCTCATTCATCCTCCACAGCCGCTCTTCGTTCTGTTAGTAAGACTACATACTCGGGTGAAGAATCCATGCAGTGTGTTATTCCAAATTGTCTCCTGAGAAACGTAGAAGACGTCATGAGGGGTTATGCATGTAATTATGCATATAATTTGATTAGGATACGTCAGGGTGACGAATGGAAGATGGCTTTTAACACCCCAGATGGACATTACGAGAATCTTGCAATGCCTTTTGGCCTATGTAATGCTCCAGCCATCTTCCAAGACTTTGTTAATGATGTCTTCAGGGATGTTCTGGGCAAATATGTCGTAGTTTATTTAGACGACATCTTGATCTACTCTCACTCGTTGTCAGAACATCAAGAACAGGTTAAATGGGTCCTTCAGAGATTAAGGAAAAATTCCTTATTTGCAAAACTTGAAAAAGGCCTTTTTGAGGTTGCTGAGGTACCATTTTTAGGGTATATAATTTCTGATTCTGGCTTGTCTAGGGATAAGAAAAAGTATCCACAGTTTTAGATTGGCCACAGCCCGGAGACCTGTAGACCCTACAATGTTTTATAGGATTTACTAATAATTACCGCAAATTTATCAGGAACTTTTCCACATTGATGGCACTAGTGTTGGGCGAACACCTGGATGTTCGGGTTCGGGAAAGTTCGCCGAACATGGCCGCAATGTTCGGGCCGAACCCCGAACTCCCCGAACATCCCGCTTTTGGGGGCCCTCTGAGGTTGCAGGCATAAGGGGGGAGCATGCCCCGATCGCGGGAGGGGTCGGAAATTCCCCCCATCCCCTCCGCTAGCGCTCCCCCCTCTGCCCGCTTCCCCATACAAAAGTTTCAGGAAGTACCGGTCCGGTGGTAGTGGGTGGCTGGCAGTGGGCGGCACTGTGAAGTGAGTGACTGAGGAGGAGGAGTCCGGAGAGTGACGCGTTGAGGGAGGCCGGGCAGCAGGCGGTTCAGCAGTAGTACCGTACTACTGCTGAACCGCCCGCTGCCCGGCCTCCCTCAACGCGTCACTCTCCGGACTCCTCCTCCTCAGTCACTCACTTCACAGTGCCGCCCACTGCCAGCCACCCACTACCACCGGACCGGTACTTCCTGAAACTTTTGTATGGGGAAGCGGGCAGAGGGGGGAGCGCTAGCGGAGGGGGTGGGGGGAATTTCTGACCCCCCCCGCGATCGGGGCATGCTCCCCCCTTATGCCTGCGACCCCATAGGGGGGCAGTATTCGGCCGAACAGGGCCCTGTTCGGCCGAACAGGGGCCCTGTTCGTCCCTGTTCGGCGGCCATTTAGTAGTTCGGGGCGAACCCGAACCTCAAAGGCCGAACACCATCAGGTGTTCGGCCGAACGCGAACATCACCCGAACAGGGTGATGTTCTGCAGAACCCGAACAGTGGCGAACACTGTTCGCCCAACACTAGGTGGCACCTCTAACAGATTTAACAAAAAAAGGGGCGGACCCTTTTAATTGGCCTGTGACGCTTTTACCATGCTAAAAAACGGCTTTTTGTTCTACACCTATATTAACACACCCTAATGTTGCATTGCCTTTCTGTGTGGAGGTTGATGCCTCTGAAGTGGGAGTTGGGGCCATTCTTTCACAATATTCAGGTCAGCCAGAACATTTGCACCACGAAAATCTAGGATATGTAGAAAAGGCCAAGAGACTCAATCCCAGACAAGCACGGTGGGCATTGTTCTTCTCACGTTTCAATTTCACCATTACTTACAAGCCAGGAAGTAAAAATGTGAAGGCTGATTGTAATGATCCGCTCAGCTGGCTGCACAGGCAGACAGCTGTTTGACCATTCCTCAAGTCTGTGGGCTGCAGGTCTCTAGTTTCAGACCTGTTCTGCTGCTGAGGAATTTGCATACATTTGTCATGCAAATTATCTAGCCGCCTCCTTTGAAGGCTTGCAGCATAAATACCATGTGATCCCACAATCCTTTGCTGGTCATCATGGTTTGTTACTGTTGAAACACTCCTGGAGTGTCAGCCTTGCTATTGTTTGCTAAAGATTATCTTGGAGTATTCCTGGGGACTGCATTAGGCATCCCTCTAGTACAGTCAGTTTGTATTATTTGTATTGCCTGTTCTGTCTGTTTGTCCTTGCGATTGCACTGTCGCCAGCGGTTAGCGATGGTGAATCGTTTGCTCCAGAACCTGGATCACACTTGCTCTGGCGGAAAGAGCAGTGGATCCTGCTAACTCTGTTTCCCTACTTGGTTCACACTCGCTCTGGCGGAAAGAGCAGTGGATCCTTCCTGTCCCTGTACCTAGATCGCACTCGCCCTGGCGGAAGAGCGGTGGATCTTATCTGACCTATTCCTGTTTCTGTTTGTTTGTCTGTCTGGATCGCACTCACTCTAGCGGTAGCAGCGGTGGTTCCTTTTGAACTCTGTCTGGGAGTGTAGGCCAGAGCTGCGGCTGCTGCTGGCTGCTCCTTCTCGCTGTCTTGTCAGATACGAACGTTTGCTGTAGGCTCGGTTGGGTAACCGTTAAGCAAGCGTTCGCGTTCTCTGTTTCGTGTTTGTGTGGCGTTGGTTAGTTAGGGTGGCGTGCTTGTCTTTGTTGCGCTTATCGTGCGGAGACCGCGCCGTAAACGCGTTTGCTGTTGCGAATGAGTGCAGTGTTCGCGTTTAGCTAGCGTTTTTTTTTCCTTATCTTCTCATGGTAGTTTGCTGTGCCTTTGCTACTCTCGTGCCCTGTCTTGCTCAGTCTTGTGTCACTTCTGGCAATCGCCTCTTTCGCAATTGTGTTCCTACTTTGTTTCTGCTGTTGTGTGTTCACCGTCGCGGGTTGGCGACTAGATTGGTGCACACACATACATTCTGTCCCTGTGCTCATTCTCATTGGCAATCGCATCTCTTGCGATTGCGTTCTCACTTGGTTTCCACTGTTGTGTGTTCACCGTCGCAGGTTGGCGACGAGATTGGTGGACATACATACATTCCTTCTCTGTGCTTATTCAGTCTTTTTTCGCTGTTAGCAATCGCCATCTTTTGCGATTGCTTTCCCACCTGATCTTCACGGTTGTGGGTTCATCGTCACCGGATGGCGACTAGATTGGTGGACACACATACACCCTGTCGCTGTGCTCTCTCTCTTTAAGGGCTATCTTGCCCTGCATTGCTTCCCCTCGTACAATTCCTATCTGGCATCTATGCAGAGGATCTGTTCCTCTGCACTCCACGGCTTCATCTGCCGGCAGGAATTCCCCTCTACAGGTGTATTGCACCTTTTGCTGGGTTCTCTCAGATTATACGCTTGTGGGGGATTTCCGCAGTGTCAGCGCGCATCCTGTGCGCTGACCACGGAAAGAATTCCACAATCGTTACACTGATGCTTTGTAAAGGTGTTTTGATTCGGAAGTTTCACAACCCAAGTCCCCTGTTTCTATTATTCCTAATCACTGTGTGGTCGCCGCCACCGACGCTCAAGATTTTTCTGACCTGTCTGAGATGTTGTCTTCTTTTCAGGAGGACTGTCCACCTGGAAAACTTTTAGATGTATATTATGTACCGATTCAGCTTTGCCTACAGGTACTTCAGCAATTTCATGATGCTAAACTGGCAGGACACCCTGGTGAGACTAAAACCCTAGAATTATTAAAACGTCATGTTTGGTGGCCTACCATAAGGAAGGATTGTAAGGCGTTTGTTGGCGCCTGCAGTGTCTGTGCCAAAAGCAAGGTCTCTAAGAACGTTCCTAGAGGGAATTTGATGCCCTTACCCATTTCCCAGGTTCCCTGGACCCATATTTCTATTGATTTTGTGGTCAATTTGCCTACTTCTGGTGGCAAAAGTGTAATTTGGGTGATTGTAGACAGGTTTAGTAAGATGGCTCATTTTGTTCCATTATTTAAGGTGCCCTCTGCCAAAGAGTTGGCAGACTTATTTATAGAGCATGTATTTAGTTTACATGGTATCCCAGAGAACATTGTGTCGGATAGGGGAGTTCAGTTTGTCTCCCAATTCTGACAATCATTCTGTTCCCATTTAGGAATCTCCTTGTCATTTTCATCTGGGTTCCACCCTGAGACCAACGGTCAGACTGAAAGAACTAATCAATCCTTGAAGCAGTACCTCAAGTGTTTTGTGTCTGATCGTCAGGAGACCTGGCTTCAGTTTTTACCATTTGCTGAATTCACATTTAATAACCTTTCTAGTTCTTTCACCAAATTATAACCATTTCAGGTAGTTACTGGCCGGAGTCCTAAGTTTACCTCATTCTCCAGTTCACATTCCTCTCATCCAGTCTTGGAGGAATGGATTTCTCACATGCAGACAGTCTGGGCTCAGGTCAGGGAAAATTTGGAAGGAGAAGTTGCTCAACAAAAGTCTCAGGCTGATCGTCATCGGTCCCTAAGTACGAGTTTTCACCTGGAGATATGGTGTGGGTGTCTACTCGCAACATTCCTCTCCATCAGCCAACTGCCAAGTTGGGTCCCAAATATATTGGTCCTTATATTGCTACGGAAATTGATGAGGTTGTATATCGGGTGACTTTGCCTCAGGCTATGAGGGGAGTAAGATCTTTCCAGGTATCATTATTCAAACCGGCAGCCAATGTTTCTTCTTCCAAACCTCCTCCACTGATTGAAATGGATGGGGAACCTGAGTACGAGATAGAAAGAATTCTAGATTCTCGGAAGTTGTGCAATTCTCTGCAATACCTGGTGGATTGGAAAGGTTAAGGTCCAGAGGAGAGAAGTTGGGTTCCTGCACGGCAATTCTATGCTGATGAATTAGTTCAAGGATTTCATTGTCATCATCCTGATAAGCCAGGCAGAGAGCGTCCTGAGGCCACTCACAAACCTTGATGCCGGCAGCTCTGCCGGCGTATCCGGGCAGCGGCGGAGGCCGCTCGCGTGTTCCTCCTCTTCTGGTATCCCCGGCTCCCCTGCAAGCGTGAATCGGCGATCCCGGCCACTTCCCTAGGCGGGCGCGTTCGATTCACGCCAGCCTTTATAGGCTGAGGAGACAGGAATGAGATGTTTCAGCTGACGTAGACACTGGCTCCCGCAGGAGCACTACTGATTGGCTGGAAGTTCCAGGGGGCGGGGGCTGCGGTTTCTGACCAGTATAGAAGTCCTGTCTGGTCAGTTGTCCAGTGTCCGTGATAGCTCTCAGTTCGCTGAGCGCTGGACCTTGTCTTGCTATTGTATCTAGTCAGCTAGTTTTCAGAGCTATATATACAGTACAGACCAACTCATCAAGAGAATGCCAAGAGTGTGCAAAGCAGTATTAAAACCAAAAGGTGGCTACTTTGAAGAACCTAGAATATGACATATTTTCAGTTGTTTCACACTTTTTGGTTATGTACTATACTTCCACGTGTGTTAATTCATAGTTTGGATGCCTTCAGTGTGAATCTACAATGTTCATAGTCATGAAAATAAAGTAAACTCTTTGAATGAGAAGGTATGTCCAAACTTTTGGTCTGTCCTGTATATGCGGATACTGTAGATATAGAAGTTCTCTAGTTAGACCAGTTATATATATTTATATTGTAATGTGTATATTATCCTGATTGTTATTCTGTGTATGACCCGGCGTGCCCTCCACTTTGATTAAAGTCTCATCCCTCTGTACTACAGTCATCTGATACCCGGTATGGACCTCAGCTAGCTTAACGACCCTGTCTCTGTCTCAACCTTGTTTGTACCTCAGCCATCTGAACTTACGTGTATGACCTCAGCCTGTTAAACTACTTAGCCTCCATCTCAGGCCATTGTACTTCAGCCATCTGACTACCAGTGTTCGAACCTAGCCTGTTATTTGACCTAGCTTTGCATTAGTCCTTTTGTATCGCAGATTATCTGATATTACGTGTATGACCATAGCTGACTATCTGACTACGATTATCTTACTCGCAGTGTGATTACCCAGCGTCGCAATATTATGTGAAATTATAATGTATAGGGAAGTTATGCTATAGCTTCTAGCCTTTAGGGTTCCTTGGCTATTTCTTATATATCTATTATAGGACTTTCTCCCAAATAATGTATATGCTGTCCTTCAGGTGTCAGTAGCTGTTATTGTTAGTTGCCGTTTTAAAGTTATTTGCAAATATTCTAACAACCTAATACTATGCCATATGTTTATATTTATATTTTTATATCTTCATGTTTCTATATCATTACTCATATCATGCATTGATAAGTTGATTTTCGCTATTTCTAAGCGCCATTTGCATTTTTTAAGGCACATTTATTGACCTGGGGAAGAGGCTCTAGCCACGAAACGCATTGTCAAGTGCATAAATAAAATTTCAATCTGAACTACCAATTGTCTTTGTCTAGAACACGACGGATATTAGGTAGGACAATTCCTAGATTATTGTTGGATACTACCTTCTAGAGATATTTATATATACTTGCCTTTCCATAAACGGGCGCCTCCAGTTCTTCACAGTAATTAATTTATGGTGGTTGCTTGAGTCAGGGCCCGTTTCTACTAGCGCAGAAATCAGGCTGAATCTGCAGAGTTTCCCAGCAAGCAAATCGCGCGGGGAAACTCTGCCATAGGGAATAATGGTGTCGCCAGCTAGACAACATTGCTGTCAGTTTTCGTACGAGTGGCAGCGAATCCCATAGCCGTGCATGGCACTTCTTCCAGGATTTGGCTGCGTACTCAAAGAAGAGGACTCGCAGACGGGGCCCCATACGACCAAGCACTTGGTGTGAAGTAAGGTGCTAACCTATGATGGTTGCTAGAGTCATGTGATCAATAATATACAAAGGGTAATGGTCTATAAATGGCTAATAAGTGTTGGTGTCTTTAATCATAGTAAAAGTTATAGGGACACTTAAAGGAGTCATTAGGCAATCCTAACGGAAATAAGTGCTACTTACTGGGGGCTTCCTCCAGCTCCAAGCTCCCAGCATGACCTGGAGGTCACCCTGACATCATCGCCGGGGACCGGGACGGAGCTGCGGCGAACGACTGAAGGGAGAGTTGCGGCTAGGGACATGCTGGGAGCTTGGGGCTGGAGGAAGCCCCCGGTAAGTAGCACTTATTTCCGTTAGGATTGCCTGATGACTCCTTTAAGCCAGAATTAAAAAAATAATTTCATTTCATTTTTGCTGACAGACCCTGATGGGGAGTCGGCGGGATTTCGGCACCTGCGCAGGCCTGGCCACGTGTCTCCTTCTTCATGTTCCCGTCCTCAATAGCGTGCTGCACAGGCGCAGGACGCTACTGTGGACGGGAAGGCAAAGAAAAATACGAGTGGCCAGGCCTGTTGGGGAGTGATAATGAGGCTGCCATGTTTATTTCCTGGGGGGGTCTGGGGCAATGATCCCTTGCCACCCCATCACACAGAGATTTTGTAGCATGTCTAATCAGACTTTCAAATGATAAACAGCAAAAAAATAATAAAATGGATCTAATGGATTTGTAGGCACAATAGATTAACAACAGATTTGATCACAGTGATTGAATCTGTTTTTTCCAGCTTAAAGCACACCCGAGCTCACCACAGAGCCCCCCGTAGTGTTTCAGGTCCTTCAGGATTCTCTTGACGTTGATGGACCTGACACACTAAGGGTGTCCCCTCTGTTGCGGCGCTGGCAGCATCAAAATACCTGTGACTGGAGCTCCAGTCATGCCTCCTGTGCATGGGCGGTCCCATTCATGCGCGCTCACAATCCGGCTCCCATCATTGGGAGCGTTCTGCGCATGCATGGTTAATTCTTTTGAGAGGTGGCACTAATCTAACGCATGTAGATAGTGACAGTCCAAGATGCATAGCAACCGGAGGGATAAAAACTTTATCACAAGCAGAATGAGAGGATCACAAGGGAGAACAACCTAGATGTGATGATATAGGATATTGCTATTGGGATGGAATAGGTAATCCAACTTTTAGGGCATATTACAGAATATTTTAAATAATATCTGAAAACAATGAAAGTCCTTTAGGCCTCTTTCACAGTAGGACCCTGCGTTTGATGTGACGTTAAAGTCGCACAACGTGCCCCTAACGCAGGTAGGTTATGAAATTGGACGCTATTTTGCACTGCGTTATGTGTCTCTTGGTGCGCTGTTTTTGTCGCATACTAAATACTGATACTGAAAGAAAACGGTGCATGCGTTACATTTAAAAAAAAAAAAACATTACTTAGCATGTGCAACACACATAACGCAGCAAATGTATTGCGCACAGCATGCAGCACTTTCTAAATATTGCTACACGTTACACACAATGCAACGTGTGCACTGTGAATGTTGCACAGACTTTGTATTGCTGTGCGTTAGTCTGCGTTATAAAGTTTTATAACGTGCGACTTTAATGTCCCACTGTGAAAGAGGCCTTGTACTTTACAAAATTGATGATGACTGAACTGCTTGAGTTAAATATTCTTTTGCCTAGCAAAGAAGACTCGGCGCAGGCTGAATTAGCAATTTCATCTATCAGTCAGTCTGGCAACCTATTGCATTCATGGACGGGAGGAGCGGAGGAAAACCCGGATGCTTTACATTGCATTCAGGAAGAAGGCAATTGCTTCAGAAATGTTTCCCAGTTAATTTGCAAACCAGAAATGCCTGTAAAGCCAACAGAATCTCGCCATCTGTAAGGATCATAAACAATCATTTTGGTCATTGGGGTGTCTTTCCTGTAGAAAAAATTAGAAAAAGGAATCCAATTATTGCTTACATAAAAAAAAAAAAAATCTTAAAGGATTTATCAGCCTAAATAACGAAAATGAGGTTTACTCACCTGGGGCTTTCTCCAGCCCCTTGCAGCCATCTGTCCCACGCCGACAGCTCTGCTCCCCGCCGCTGGCCCGGTCTTGCGGGGTCGGCCTTACTGCGCCTGCGCGAGCCGCCACTGTCAATCATCTCCACGTGGTCCGCGGTGCACTGCGCAGGCGCAGTAGCTCTGCACCCGCCGCAGGCCCCTCTCTCTACCATTTCTATGACATGATAAACATGGGCTGTTCTTTCAAGTGCAATCTCCGATTCTGCAATAGGATCAGGACTTGGTGGGACTAGGAAGCACCCCAGAGGCTTTGGCTTTATGCAATGCTGACTTGTGCATTATTATTTAGTGCTGATAGTAGCCAATGGCTTACTGTCAAACAATAGACATTTTTTTAACTATAGAAAAAGATGCAGGCCCCAATGCAATTCACTTTTTCTCCTAAGTTTTCTCCTAGGTGATATTTTCACAATTTGTCAATAAAATGTCTTTTAAAATGCCAAGAAGAAAGGAAATACTCAAAATAAAATCACTTTTTAACCAACATGTTGATACTTTTTAAATTGCAAAGTGCTAAAAAGTTATTTTAACAAGAAGATGAAAAATTATCTCCTTGGAGATAACTCAAGAGAAAAAGTTAATTGCATATGGGCCGCAGTCTGCAGCAGAAGATCCAAAAGAGAAGACGTGGACTTTGCCATCAGGCATAGAACATAACAGAAACAAAACTCCGGTAACTGGGAACACTTATGACTGGTCCACACGGTGCAATTTTCCGTCACATTGACAGTCGGATTCATTTTTTTCGACATTTCTGATCTGATTTCCGATCCATTTTCTGATCACTTCTATACAAAACTGATCAGCAAAACGATGGGAAAATAGATTGTACCAGTTGGAAATAATCGATTTGACTATCAATCTGACAGAAAGTTGCATCATGTGTATTATGTTGCCATACATCATGTTGGTATTATGTTGCCATACATCAGTTCAGTATAGTACAGTTGAGAAAACATAAGCCTGGTCAATATTTTGAGAGAAAATTCTGGGCCTCAAGAAGAATTCACCTAGACAGCTGGTGTAGTTACCAAACTGTAGCTCACCAGTGGAGGAGAATGAAGGTAGCAATATGACTGACTCTTATGGGGTGACACAGGCTGGGTGGTACAGAAGCAGGGGTTGCAATTGCGCCAGGGCCCTTGCTCCTGTGGGGGCCTCGTGATCCTGGAAGGGGTCACCCGTTTTCTGTGGCTACCAAATACTGCTATCTAAGGAGGCCACCTAACACAGCTAAAAGAGGGACCCTACTTAATAGTTCTATTTGAATGACTATTTTTGTTTTAATTTAGGGGTCACCTGGCTACTTAAAGAGGACCTAAACTCTTCCAAAGGAAAGAATGAAAACAGAGAGAAACCCAACCTGTATGTATTCAGAGATAACAGGCTGTCTAATCCCTTATCTGGAGGTATTGAGCCACTGTAATTTGAGGTGTCATTTCTGTCTGATGTGTGCTGTGGGGCAGGTGTGCCATTCAGACAGGCTATATGTATGCTATGTAAACACATGGGTTTAACCCTTTCTGTGCTCCAGCTGTTAATGTGATTTTTTTTTTATTCTGGATCTGTACAATTAACAAGCTGACACATCATTGCATTCCAGCTGTTCTGGAGGTGTGTTTAGCTTTCAGGGACATCAAAGGGATGATTTACATATTCAGCAGTGTGGGTCACCTCAGAAGCTCACTTTAACCTGAATAATCGCACACACATTCTGTTTTAAGAAGGCACATTTCTGTTTTGCATAGCATTTTGGTAAGGAGGCTTTTTGGTCCCTTTTAGCCCATTACACACTACTAGGAGTTCTGATTCACCATGAGCTTGCTGGGCAATCTGTAACTTCAGACAAATATAGAAGACAAAGTCAGAACTACATTCCATCACAAGACAAAGGCACTACAGTGGCTGTGCATATATTATCAGTGTTCAGAACCATGGACAGCGCTGGGAACAGTAGCAAAGCAGGTAATAATGAGTTCTAAGATGAACTTTCAGGAGAACTGCTCAGATTTTCAACATACCTTCTAATTCACAGGTGTCAAACACAAGGCCTGAATGCGGCCCTCTTTGCCATTTTAAGTGGCACTCGAGAGCTTCCAATTTCCATCATTGTAAGCAGTAACAGAATGAAAGTGCACTGCCTTCCTGTCCAAAGGATCAGACTGGTAAAAGTATTTCTGATTGAAACATTGTCAGTTTCAAGTGGGGTGCAGCAATAACCCTCCTTAGATCCAAACCCTCCAACCTCCACTGTGAGCTGGTAAACCTCCCCTTCCTCGCCTGGCACTCTCTCCCACATTGTAATATATACCTGATCAAGCGATGTGTTGTTTATTCTGTTCCTCCTGGAAGTCACACGCTCTGTGCTTCCATACCTCCTTCTGTAGCCTGAGGTATGCAGAATAGAGCATGTGGCTGTCCGGAAGCAGCACTGGACAAGGTTAAACTCCTCACTGTGCTACTCTGCCCCCCCCCCCCCCCCACCTTCGCTATAGATACACCATTTAGTTTGAGACTATTCAATAAATGTTAAATCTTTATAAAAAAAAAATTGTCCCGCAACTTAGACTATGTTTATATTTTGTCCCCTTACGTGATTAACCCCCTTGGCGGTATGAAAAATACCGCCAGGGGGCAGCGCAGCAGTTTTTTTTTAATTTTTTTTTTTTAAATCATGTAGCGAGCCGAGGGCTCGCTACATGATAGCCGCTGCTCAGCGGCATCCCCCCAGCCCCGCCGATCGCCTCCAGCGATAGGCGATCAGGAAATCCCGTTCAAAGAACGGGATTTCCTGGAGGGCTTCCCCCGTCGGGCGACGGGGCGGAATGACGTCACCGACGTCGGGACGTCATTGGGAGACCCGATCCACCCCTCGGCGCTGCCTGGCACTGATTGGCCAGGCAGCGCTCGGGGTCTGGGGGGGGGGGGGGGGCGCGCGCCGCACCGGATAGCGGCGATCGGGCGCGCAGCGGCGGCGATCGGGGTGCTGGCGCAGCTAGCAAAGTGCTAGCTGCGTCCAGCAAAAAAAAAATTAAGTAAATCGGCCCAGCAGGGCCTGAGCGGCACCCTCCGGCGGCTTACCCCGTGTCACACACGGGGTTACCGCTAAGGAGGTTAAGTTTGACACCCCTGTTCTAATGAAACACAATCAATCACAGTTGGGCTTATTCAAGAAAAAAAATATGAAATATTAAGTGTATGAGGAGTCACAGGTAAAAGATGGCATAGATTTCAGTATGACCAGCCTAAAATCCAATAGCTTATAAATATTTGTAACAAACAAACAAGAGGCAGGCGCTCACAGTTATGCACAATAATAGCTAATACTGGTTACTTATATATCATAGACAATGTTATACACATCCCCCATAAATCCCCCAGTGTCCATATAATTCCAGCAGATGGTTATTATCACATCCAATTTCAATCCTTCTCTCAGAAAATCATCGATAAACACAGAGACAGGACAGCCGTCACCACACACGAGTGAGTAGCACTCACCGTGTGTTGCGACCTATTGCCAGGTCAAGATTCGCCTTTGGGACCGTTACAGGTCGTCCCCCACCACTCCAGGCAGTCTCCCCTTCACTTCCAGTAGGTCCACCTTCCTCCACACATGCACCTCAATAAAAACGCCTCAACATAGCGTAATACTGTAGCTTTAATAAAACTTTTTAAAAACCATTACACTTACAATATTTCTGATGCATCAAGAGCGTAGAGTTTTTTCCACACGGGCTCTCCCCCGTATTGTTGGCCGGTTGGCATGCGCGATCCCTGCAGCTAAAGGATCCTGACCGCCGCGCGCTCGGTCCCGTTCTCCTCCTAGCCCGGATCACGCCGCTCAACACGTGGAGTGCTGCGTAGTGTCTTCCGTGTCTAAGCCCCGCCTGACATGTTTCGTCACAATTGACTCATCAGAATATACAAATATAAATAAATATTTGTATTGGTTTTATTATAATAGTAGTAGACCTAAGCCCGTTTAAGAACGGGCTCTAAGTCTATGTCGAAACCCCGCCTCCCTCTCCTCCCCTCACTTCTCCTCCCTTCCCCTTTCTTCCGTCTCATGTCCGTGTCCGCCGCACATGCGCGTGCCCGCTGCACGCGCACGACTGCCGCGCGCACACACGCCCTCCCCTTCTGGCCCCGTCCTCCTGCAGCTCTCCTCAGTCTCTGCGTCCCTCCCTGCACATGCGCAGTAGCGCAACACACACACACACACAAACAGGAAGTGCAGGGATGGGACGCAGAGACAGTTTGGTTTTATTATAAAGGATAACAGTTGCTGTCTGGAAACTACAGCAGACATCTCCTATGGAATACTCTCTGGCAGGAAACCTCAGCTCACAATGATCCAGAAAGAGGTGGTCAGGAATCACTCCTCCTCCCCTTCCAGACAGAACAACAGATATTGGTTACACTTCTTGCCTGGTTGAGGGGGTGGAGGAAGTTGGCTACTTGAACTTGTTTTGGGTGTCAAAAAGGGCAGAACTGCCCTGTATGAATAGGGAGGCGGGTCGATGGCGATACACAAGAAGGAGATGCATGGAGAGGCAAGAGTAAGGATGTGAACAATGGCATTGGCTGGCACTCGACAAGATGATCTACATCTCTCACAGATGCACCTGGGGGATATTGGGAAAAGGAGGAGCTGGGACAGCAGCAATCAGAATCAGAATCCTTTATTTCACCAAGCATGACTGGGTCATGCCAGGAATTGGATTTGACACACACATAGCACAGCACAACATATATACAATATAATACGGTAACAATACAGTCTGCGAAGGCACTAAAAAAGTAGTGACACCGAGAAGTAGAAGCTCAGTGAAGTTACAGTACCTCCATTACTAGACCGTGAACCTATGGGGAAGGAAAAGCTTGGATGGAGTTCAAGAGATTGACGGCAGAGGGGAAAAAATTGTTCCTGTATATTGCAGTCCTGGTCAGAAAAAATAAGTTCCGGAATAGGGCATTAATGTGCACAGGGAGATCAAATTCTGATAAATGCCGATTTGTTGCAGTCTCTTTAACTGTTACTAGATTCATTCTAAATCGCATTTCTCAGAAATAATTCAGCAACATTGTGCCTTATACAGAAACACCATTGGAAACATCACAGAAAAAAATATGCTTCTGTTTTCTGCCTGATTTGCTTGAATTAGAATGACATTTGGTTGGAGGTAATATAGGAAACTCCTAAGAGTGGCTGAAGAATGTAAATGTTCGCAGATAACAATGTCTAGTTCTGAAGTGCCTTTGGCAATACACATCTTTCCATGACCCCCTCACTATTTTATGTATGCAGAGAGAAGCTCATTGCTTAGGACAGCAAAACAGAAATAGCTCCAGAAAGTAACACTTTCAAGAAAGAGACTCTCTGCCGAGACAAAGAAGAGGGGGAAGAGGATGGCCGCTGTGCCCCAGTCCTACGTGGGTGGCACGCAGAGGAAGATGGATGAGTGAAAGTTTATTGAAAGCTTTACTGAATCTATTAACCTGGATTATTTTGTCTCATTCAAAAGCTGAAGGTAAAGGACGGTCTGAGTTACATTTAAAGTGAACATGAAGCTAGGAAACTGGCTTCAGGTTACTTATCCATTTAGAAGGCCCTGGATACCATAGAGTCTTCTCAGTTCTCTCTCCATCCCGTTGTTCCACTGCTGTCCCCATTAAATTTACACACCCCACTCGGTCTTCGGTACTTCGGTACTCCTTGGCAGGCTTCGGAAGTGTCCCTGAGTGCTCCCAAAGATTGGACCATCCGTACTACACGTGAATGAGCACAGGCTTGTGCCTGTGCCGCGTGGATGCTCGTCTCGGAAGTACTCAAGGTAGCGAGTACTTCTAAAGCCTTCACAAGGAGTCCTGAAGAGGTATTCGACCTAGCAGGTAAAATAACTTACACAGATGATGGCAGAGGCGTAGCTAGGGTTTTCAGCGCCCGGGGACAAAGACTATTAATGCCCCCTCTAAGGTGAAGGGTCGTGACCAAATGTGGGCGTGGTTATGGGTGCTCTACATTTTGTCACGCCCCTTCAAATGTACATGGAGGTTAGCAGGCTCACGCTCACCCACCCTCCCTCAGTATGTACCTTCCAGCATGTTCCAAGACAAATTCAGCAATCATGAGCCCCCCCCATCAAGACAAATTCCGCAATCATGATCAAACATGAGGCCCCCAACATGACCAACTCAGCAATCATGAGGCCCCCAACAAGACAAATTTAGCAATCCTGAGGCCCCCAACAAGACAAATTCAGCAATCATTAGGCCCCTAACAAGACAAATTCAGCGATCTTGAGGCCCCCAACAAATCATGAGGCCCCCAACAAGACAAATTCAGTAACCATGAGGCCCCCAACAAGACAAATTCAGCAGTCATGAGGCACATAAATAGACAGCATTTCACATAAATAGGCAGAATGCCACCTTAATATGGTAGACACCTCTCACCTGGCAGCAGTTCCCCAAAATACACTCAATCTGACAGCAGTGCTTCCCCAAAAATAGGTAGCCCCAGGTCTATAGGTGTCCCCAGAATAGGTGGGCAGCAGTATAGATGTCCCCAGAACAGGTAGCCAGGGGTAGAGATGTCCACAGAACAGGACAGGTAGCCAGGGGTATATGTGCCCAGTATATGTAGGCAGGGGTATGTGTCCCCAGTATATGTAGCCAGAGGTATATGTGCCCAGTATATGTAGCCAGGGGTATATGTGCCCAGTATATGTAGCCAGGGGTATATGTGCCCAGTATATATAGTCAAGGGTATATGTGCCCAGTATATATAGCCAGGGGTATATGTGCCCAGTATATGTAGCCAGGGGTATATGTGCCCAGTATATGTAGCCAGGGGTATATGTGCCCAGTATATGTAGTCAGGGTTATATGTGCCCAGTATATGTAGCCAGGGTTATATGTGCCCAGTATCTATAGTCAGGGGTATAATGTGCCCAGTATATGTAGCCAGGGGTATATATGCCCAGTATATGTAGCCAGGGGTATATGTGCCCAGTATATGTAGCCAGGGGTATATATGCCCAGTATATGTAGCCAGGGGTATATGTGCCCAGTATATGTAGCCAGGGGTATATATGCCCAGTATATGTAGCCAGTGGTATATGTACCCAGTATATGTAGTTAGGGGTATATGTGCCCAGTATATGTAGTTAGGGGTATATGTGCCCAGAGTAGGTAGCCAGGGGTATATGTGCCCAGAGTAGGTAGCCAGGAGTATATGCCCAGTATATGTAGTTAGGGGTATATGTGCCCAATATATGTAGTCAGGGGTATATGTGCCCAGAGTAGGTAGGCAGGTGTATATGTGCCCAGAGTAGGTAGCCAGGGGTATATGCCCAGTATATGTAGTTAGGGGTATATGTGCCCAATATATGTAGGCAGGGGTATATGTGCCCAGAGTAGGTAGCCAGGGGTATATGTGCCCAGAGTAGGTAGCCAGGGGTATATGCCCAGTATATGTAGTTAGGGGTATATGTGCCCAATATATGTAGTCAGGGGTATATGTGCCCAGAGTAGGTAGCCAGGGGTATATGCCCAGTATATGTAGTTAGGGGTATATGTGCCCAATATATGTAGGCAGGGGTATATGTGCCTAGAGTAGGTAGCCAGGGGTATATGTGCCCAGAGTAGGTAGCCAGGGGTATATGCCCAGTATATGTAGGCAGGGGTATATGTGCCCAGAGTAGGTAGCCAGGGGTATATGTGCCCAGAGTAGGTAGCCAGGGGTATATGCAGGCAGGGGTATATGTGCCCAGAGTAGGTAGCCAGGTCAGGTGTCCCCCTCCCCAGCAGGAGGGGAGCAGCGCAGAGAAGAGGAAGAGCTGCTGTCCCTTCCTCGCTCTCCCCTCCAATGTCCGGGTGGCTGGCAGCGGCGGGCGGAACTTACCTCCGTCTCGTCGCAGCGCCGGATGGATCTGCCACTACTCTGGTCTGGTTCAGACCAGAGCAGCGGCTGCGCACCCGAACTTCTGGCCGGCGCTGGAGCGAGACAGAGGTGAGTTCCGCCCGCCGCTGCCAGACACCCGGACATTGGAGGGGACAGCGAGGGAGGGAGAGCACCTAAGGTGAGGGAAGGAGGGGGGAGATGGCCCCCCTTCCCCACAGCTCTCCCTCTTCTCTGCGCTGCTCCCCTCACCCGCCGCACAAAAAAAAAAAAACCCGAAGCTCAGCTGGGCGCCCTTGGGGACCAGGCGCCCCGGGGCACTTGTCCTACCCCGACCGCCCCTAGCTCCGCGCCTGCTGAAATGTGCTGCATCATATTGCATCTGAGTACAGCAGCCAGTGTGCTAAGATGCGACTCAATGCAACGGATGCCTCTCCACCGCAAGTGCTGAGTGCAAGCAAGTGCCCAGCCAGTGCACAGGAGCAGCTGACAGGCAGTGAATTAACCGACTTTAACAGGGGCATCACTATGCTGGATCGGGCCTTTCTGCAGAGAGGGACAGGCCAGGATCTAGGGGGCCTGGTCCAGTACATTGCTTTGCAGAGTGTATACATTACCAGCTGCCGTCACACGCTTCTATTCCTCTCACTTCCTGGTAAGTTTTCCAGTGCCTTGCACTGTGTGCAGCCAGCAAATCACCATGTGGATTCAGTCACCGCAGGGTGATTGGCTAGATGCACGCAATGCATGGTACTTGGAAACTAACCAGGAAGTTAGTGGAGGTGACACGGGCACCGGGAGCAGGTAACATATACGCTTCTGCTATGCATGCAGGACTGCCTCCTAAACACCCCCCTGACCCCTCCCCAATGAGGTGATTGTTATGCCTGTGACCTTCAGCCTCCCATGGAAAGAAGCCTAAATTCTACCAGTTATGGGTCATGGTGGGAAGAGTTTATGAATGCTGTATCAGGATCAGTGATTATCTGGGAGGAGTTATGAACTGTATTTCAAACAGGTCTAGAGTTGGAAAGACTTTGCTCTTTGTCTCTACAGAATGTGACAGAACTTAACAACAATGGTCACCAGTAATTACACTATGATGGATAGATGCAGTTTATTTTTACATCTATGCTTATGCCAAGATAATGAAATCTCTTCAAACCATAAAAAATATAAAAAGCCCAGAAAAAAATTCTTAACATAACTTGATTATAACATATAACAATCCCTGCCAAAAATCTATTACAACATAATATAATTGACCATTTCCAAGAAAAACTTGGCAGTCCTGAAGCACTAACCCTGAAATTGTTAATTTGTGATAATGGCTTAATATTTGATCTTGCTGATATGACCGCACTGTTTAATCAAATAAAAACAGAGTAACGCAACATTGATTTGACCTTATGTGTGATGTTCTGAAATCAACAGGGTCTCTCGTCTTGATGGACAACGTGACATTCAACCGCAAACTGTGCCTTGGCTGTACTCTGCTTCTATACAAGATTAATCACTAGAAAAGCCCTAGCCAGCTTGCTACTATCTGTCATTATAGAGTTACTGCTATGTGCACAGACAAGATAGGACAGGGAGCGCATCTGCCTTTACGCAAGTGCTGTTTTACGGATCAACATCAAGCACAGATCTGAATATACCCTCTCTCAGCTTAAAAACCAGTGCAGTCAAATGTTACAGGAGGCTGTTTCAGCTACAAATACTGTTTAAAAAAATATGGTCCCATGACTTCAGAGTTTTAACAGCAGGCTCTGTGGGAGGGGCACCCCTTGGCATAATCTCTGTTCAAACTGCAGGCATAGGTCCCAACCATCCCGATTTGGGTGTGGCTGTCCTGGATCTTGCCCCCCTTGTCCCATCTCCTATTCACAAAGGGGTTGACCTATTGAATCTGCTTTTTTGATGCATAAAAGATACTATGCTCAAGCAGCACAGGTTAATACAAGTGAGCGCATGCTACGTCCGGTCAGCATAACGTGCGCTTCTAACTTATGCACGATCCTTTGAAGTGCCACGCGATGTGATGGTAGTGTGACACTTCACTAGCGTTGCTGCTAATGCATTCATGTAGTACAGTATGCTGACAGGACTGCGTGTAGCGTGCGCTCGCTTGTATTACCCCGCCCTGCTTGAGCAGTATCTTTTGTGAATCAAGCCCATAGTCCCAATGTCTACCGTCTCCCTGGCCCTGCTGCACCCGCACTTCACACAGAGACAAAGCCACTCACTGGGAAATCTGTTAGCAATGGGAGAGAAGCAGAGCAGACTGCTGTCATTTTCACTGCTGCCACCTGGTGTCCCCAGGGCTCTGTAAAGCTAGAGCAGTTTCAGGCAGCCAAGCTGCATTTGCATTGTATGCACCAGTGAGGACAGCTATGTCAAGCTCTGCTCATCCCCTGTTGCCCACAGACAAGTCCAAGTTGCTGCAGTGCTGGCGATCATGTGCCTGAAGAGAAGGTGAGGGAGGAGAAGACTGGGAGTGAGACTGCCTGTAAGTAGCACTCACTGTAAATTACCACCCACTACAGCTGGGCAACCACTGCTACTTGGTACCCACTACTTGACTGTAACCCCCTCTCTACAACTTGTTAACCCAGTATCTATCACTGCTTGTCACCTTCTACCTACCTATCACTACTTACCCATCACTAGAATCCACTGGTCTATCTGTTTGCCACGGAAATCTAACTATCACTACCTGTTTGTCACTAGAACCTCCAGATCACTACCTATTTGTCATTAGAGTCTAACTTTTTTTTTTAACCAATCCCTATCTAGTCATTCATGTTTTGTAGCATGCGTTGTGACTTTGGTGTGTCAGGAGCATGACTAGAGGTGTGGCAGGGGTGTGTCTAAAGGTGTCTCTCATCTCAGGAAGTTAGGAGGTATGGGCAAGAGAAGGAGAGCAGACAAATACAGTTGTAGGAGAGAATTGCAACCTGCAGTTCTTGCAGTCTGTACTACCAAATTGGCTGGGGAGGGACTACTGCAAAGCCAATAGGTACGTCACAATTCATTTATTTGACATCTGGAAGCTTATGTGCAGACATAAGTGACTGCAGAGGACTAGTAAATGTGTGCCTGGAAATGGGCTTTGAAGTATAACTTCAGACCAAAATGAAGTCTTTTATTTTAGAATTGTATGGGGAAGGGCTTAAGATTGTATGGCTATTTGTGTCACCATTCTTGAGATTTGTAGTCCCTTTTAGTTCTCAGTAGTCATCAAAACAAAGTGTTAGCTGGACCAATGCTCAATACAAGTATCATGGATAAGTCACTAATTTGGACACAATTACGTCAGAGGCTTGCGATCCACTCTCTATGGCCTCGATTCATGAAAGGCTGTGCAATAAAAAAAATATGGACTTCAAAATACTGCATTCGGTAATTAAGACTTTTATTGTGCTAATTCATAAACATTTTCACAGATGCGGTAATAGTTCGGTAATTTACCGAAGCCCATTGACAAAAATCTGTTCGGTAACAGCAGAGCAGTGTGGAATGTCTGTGTTTTGTTACAAGCTGTTCCGTGAAATAACCACATTACAATAGTAAGAGGCATCCCAAAATCCATTTAGAATGTACAGGTTTGTTATACTGCCTCTGCTCACTCTGAATCTGTCTATTAGTCGTTCTTAACATTTTATTTAATTGCCACAGCTTAGAAGAACTTCCAGGATACATTACACATGCCATGCTTAGATAATTTCCCACTTAGCTCCTCTATATCTTTAAACAGAAACCTAAGAGGTTAAACGGCCAAAGGGCTCCAGGAGAAACCTCTTTTGTTCCTTTTTCTCTACTCACTGCCTGGGAGTTATAAAAGCTTGTTTCACCTTTCCAAACTATCAAAACCCGATCAGCGGGACTTGCAGGAGACATGGGCTGTTTCTATTGGCTCTGCTCCTGTCAATCATAGCTCTCTCACAGTCTCCCCACAGGCTCGCACAGTCTCCACACTGTTTACGCCACACCAGAGGTGCCGGTAACATTTCTGGACTTTACCGCATGTTGTAGTCTTTATGAATTGACATTTACTGCCATGTGTTAAGGTATTTACCGCACAAGTCGGTAATTTACCTCACTGCTCGGTAATTTCAGCTTTTCATGAGGTAACAGCCTTTATGAACTGACATTTTCATAAGTGCTCAGTAAAGTCAGCTGTTTTTTGCATTACCATATGTGGTAATGCTTTATGAATCAAGGCCTATGGTGGGTTGATTTCTTCTATCTTCCTGTCATGCCTCTGGGAGAGGAAATGACCTTGGCCAGTGCTCAGCCAAGTCAATATGCCAGTCTGATCCCTGACTGATGCACTGAGGCAGATCAGGGGCCTTAAACTCCCATCTGTCCGTCTCACCCAAGGACCATCTAGTTTGTGTTCAAGGCTTAAGCATGACAGCCTAGATATGCTATAGTAAGGTCGCTACTGCATAATGGAGGGACAGTCAACACATAAAATGAAGCAGGTGGCCGCTTCACATGGGGGCTGCAAATGGAGTGGTTTTGTTGCTGCTGCACATGGAAATGGTGAGCCAACTTCTGAACATGGGGCTGCATTTTGGCTGGTATTTGGAGCGGGTGATTTCTGCATAGAAGATTCATGAGTAAGGGTAGGGGTGGCTACTGCATAAGGAATAGTATCAAGGTGATTGCTACATATGCAGGAACTGAACAATATTGGAAAGTGATTCCTTCAGATGCAAGGGTTGTATATGTGAGAATATGACAGGGTCTACTGCAACTGGAGGCTAAATTATTGCATGGGTGAGGGTCTAAATGCTGCGAGTGAGGGTCTAAATGCTGCTTGTCAAAAGGGAGAGAAGAAGTTACTGCACACTACAGGTGAACATCAGGAGACAAGTAGTCTACAGGGACAAAATATATATATATATAAATACATGTATGGGGCAACTTGATTTGTATGGGGCAACTTGATTTGTACAGGGCAACCTTAAAAGAGGTAAAAAGAGAAAAGGGCAGGCACTACATGGAACATCAGTAGTGCAAGCTAAGTAACGTGAATATATTTATGTGGTGTTCTTTCTGTTTTTCATATTTGCCTAGAGTTTCTCTTAAACTCCAATTAGCCAAATGTGGAAAAGCGATGAGGTTTTTTTGGGGAGAGACCAATTCACTTCAAACCACGTATGGAGGCATAAATAACATAATGTGACTAAAACATGTTGTTTTTATGATATTCTTGTTTTTAACCAAACTTGGAATTTGTGAGTAAAGTGTGGAGCTTTGGATCGGCTGCTGAAGCCATATGGTGATTACTTTCTCCGAGACTTGGAAGTCTTTATTTTTGAGCTATTCGGAAAACAGAAATGCAGAAAAATTATGGTCTGCATGTTTAGCAAGCAGAGGGAGAAGACATTTATTAGCACAGTTACATCTTCATAATAAAATGACACAAGAATCTAGGGGCACCAACTGCCCATGCAATACTCTAGAAAATCGAGTATTGATATCCAGCCAATTAGATCATAATAATAATAGAATCTGGCAGAAATTGACGTTGAAACATGCCCACCTGATAGATAAATTCTGTCGTTATCAATTGAAAAGATTGATAGGGCATTCTGGAAAACTTCAATTGAAAGGGCTCGTTTGGGTAAATGGCAATAACGGCATTCGGCCAGTCTTCCAATATTTATGGACCTGACTATATTTTTATGTTCATACCACGAATGGGGATTAAAGTTGTCAGATAGCAATACTTGGTGCTTTGATGTGGAAGACATTTCCATTTTTCTATTTTGAAAAATGATGCTTAGCATAAAGTGCAAACGTGCATAGTTCATACAACTGGGGTGTGTTGTGCACTGCAACCTTAACTAAAGCGCATGAGTTGCAAACTTTGTATAGAACCATTGAAGGAACAAGGAAACGGGATGAAAAAAAATGGTCTTGATGGTGTTCTGGGGAGTGGATGTGTAATGATCCAGTGTGTGATGTTCCTGGCTGCAGCACAACTCAGCAGAAGGAAAATACGGTAAGTAAATTGCCAAAAATATCAAGGAATAAAAAGTTGAAGTCAATTCAAAGGATGCAGTAGGAAATCAATAAAAGGGAAGCAGTCAGAACCAAGGAGAATAAGATAGCAGTATTACCTAGTAAGGGCTCATGTGAACTGGCAAACACCACTGCCACACATGACCCCGTGTATGTTGTCGCGATTCTCAGCTGCTAGGCTGCTTCTTGAGGATGTTGCAGTGCACAGCACAGAACAGTCATATGAATTATGCACTTTATGCTAAGTGCCATTGTTTATTTGAGGGTCTGCTGTTGTCAATTTAAGGAGCTTTTCATAAATTGCTTGCACGGGTCTTGCACCATGTTTATCTCATTGCTCCACTTATGAATTGACTCAAAATAATCATGAATTCATTTTACATGGTGACATTATCTATGGAATTATTTGTATATCATATTGTATGCACATGCACAATGCACTTTTTGAACCAATCATGACCCCTGTATCGATTATGGACCAGCCCATCACGTTGTCTGCAGTTTTTCTCCCCATATTGTTTTCCACTTGACACTAATGTGCCAATAAAGATTTGTCATTTTTGCAGTTGTGCCTTGTACATACATTAATTTTGATTATGCCAGGAAACTCGGGTGCTCTGCTTGTCATTGGTGACACCTGCATGTCATTGCTACCTGCCTACTGTTGATAACATCTGCATGTCATTGTAATTTGCTTATCATTGATAACATCTGCATTGATACCTGCCAGATCTCTCTCTGATCAAATCTGATTGGCGAGAGATCTGTTGTCTGCCCATACACCACAGGCCGATTTCCAATCAATTTCAGCATGAAATATCTCAAGGATTGGCCTAGTGACGCCGCCTTGCCACCCTACGTTGTTCATTGCTTGCTCCGTGCCTCTACCGCATACACGTGCCCCATGTGGTTGCTGGCATATACACAGACGTGTGTGTGACATCACACATGCGCCCGCATTATGCCGGCAACCATGTGGGCTGCATGTATGCGGATTGCGGACAGAGCGCGAAGCCAGCAGCGTACACGGACAGGTAAAGTATATTGCACAGGGCATGGAGGGGAATACAAAAGTTTACATTGGGAGGGGGGCAGTGCAGGGGGTTTCGACACGTTTGTTGCTTGTCCCGCTCCCTGCTACCACCACAACCACGGCAGCACGACATCTTGCAGCATGTTTGATCGATAAAGACAATCAATTTTGTCCCAAAATTGGTAGCATCGTCAATTGGGTATGCTCTTAGCGGCATTGATTTTCATCCGATTCAATAATAATTATAGAATCGGATGGCCAATTGGCTGCCAAGTTGACAGATGTATGTATACTGCAATATTTGCACACCGTTGGATTGTGCCTGTTATGTTTGCCTAGCAGCAAATGCAGCCTGTTATGAGCAGGGAAAGGTGAAAGGGTGAAGGAGCATCCGCAGCACCAAGCTGCCTTGGGGAAACACAACTATGACTGAATTGCAAAAGTCAGACATTCAGACTGGGAGACATTCTCTGATGTTTTTACAAAGCTCTATGACTATGCCACAAAAAAGATCCGTCACAGCTGTAAAGTCTCTTTTGCTGATATATATCTGTAGCTGTAACGCTATTTCTAACTATAACCAGTCAGGAACTATAGCTGTGACATATCACAAGCCTGGAGACTTGTGGCAGACACCTGTCACTGTTACTGAGCCTGTCATGTGTAATTCTAAAGTCTTTGGCACATGGAGCAAGGCTTTGCTAGCGGGAGGATGCTAGCGGCATGTTGCTTGCCCTTAGATTTCAACAGCGATAAAGGAGCTTCTCATCTTGTGACTAATCAAGCCCTCTGTTGCTAGGGGGGCTTCAGGCTACAACTAAAGAGGGCACAGAAGAGCTTTGCCGTGGGTAACATGTTCTCAGGCCTGGTCAAGGCTAAGCAGCCGGTGCTCAATCCTTCTGTGGGTCACCACTCCACACTAGTACCGATAAACCAATAAGAAGGAGGCACTCAAAAGGCTTTTTAAACTTGTGTTTATGGAATCATCAGTTACACAACATGTTTTGGGGTGAACCCCTTCAGCAAGTGTATGATAAATGCAAGTTTAAAAGTCCTTTTGAGTGCCTCCTTCTTATTGGTTTAAAACTAAGCATCTCGCAACACTGAGACGCATACACAACATGGAGATGAGCTTGGATCTCACGATCCAGACACTGGATGGAATCGGTGAAGATGAGGTGGGTGGAGTAAAGCCGGAGCAAGAAGCAGAGGTAGCCGCTAGTTGGGTCACAGTTAGAAGGGGTAGGGGAAAAAGTGACAGGGAGGCTAGTCCCGAGTTGTCCCTCACTAATAAGTATGCTTGTTTGCGTAATATTGGGGAGGATGATTCTGGAGTAGCAATGCTGCAGCAGGATGTGCTCCTTAGCAACCAAGGGGCAGACTGCTGTAACGAGAAAGGGAATAGGAGTGCAGCTAAGGCTAGACAGGTACTGGTGGTAGGGGATTCAATTATTCGGCGCACAGATAGGGTAATCTGTCGAAGAAACCGTGAATGCCGTACAGTCTGTTGCCTCCCGGGTGCTCGGGTTCGGCATGTAGCGGAAAGAATTGACAGATTATTGGGTGGGGCTGGGGAAGACCCAGCTGTCATGGTACACATTGGCACCAATGACAAAGTTAGTGGGAGATGGAAGGTCCTCAAAAATGATTTTCAGGTACTTGGAGATAAACTTAAAGCAAGGACCTCCAAGGTGGTGTTCTCTGAAATACTGCCAGTGCCACGCGCTACATCTGAGAGACAGAGGGAGCTTAGGGAGTTAAATAAGTGGCTGAGAATTTGGTGTAGGAAGGAAGGGTTTGGGTTCCTGGAGAACTGGGCAGACTTTGCAGTCGGCTACAGGTTCTACAGCAGGGATGGGCTGCACCTTAATGGGGAGGGTGCAGCTGCATTGGGGGAGAAGATGGCTAAACGGTTGGAGGAGATTTTAAACTAGGATCTGGGGGGAGGCGGGAGGATAAAGTCTCAATATGTAGACAAGATAAGGTAAAAAGACAGTGGGAGCCTAACATTATGGGGGGTGGAGAGGGGGGTGGAGACAGTGTAAAGATTAAGGAGGTTGGTAAAACTTCAAGTAGCCTATTTTGTGTAAACAAAATTGGTAAATGTGTTGGTAAAAATATAAAGTGCATGGTAACCAATGCTCGGAGCCTTGCAAATAAAATAGACGAACTAGAGTTCATTCTGAATGACAAAGGCTATGACATTGTGGGAATAACCGAGACATGGATGGATGAAAGCCATGACTGGATAGCTAATTTAAAAGGATACAATGTGTTTAGGAGGGATAGAACAGGGAAAAAAGGTGGAGGGGTTTGTCTCTTTGTTAAGAATTCTTTTACAGCTGTCCTCAACGATGAGATGGAGGAAGATTGCGAAGATGTGGAGTCCGTTTGGGTAAATATTCATGGTGGAAATAAAAGTTGCCAATTGCTTATTGGGGTATGCTACAGACCACCTCTTATTAATGAAGCTGCAGAACTGCGATTACTACAGCAGATTGAAAAAGCTGCAAGTAAAAACGAGGTCATAATTATGGGCGACTTCAACTTTCCAGACATTGACTGGGGTATTGAGGTTACCCATTCTGGTAAAAGCAGCAGATTTCTGGCAGCACTACAGGACAATTACTTGACTCAAATGGTAACGGAACCAACTAGGGGGAATGCGTTACTGGATCTGATCATTTCTAATAGACCAGATAATGTATCAAATGTGCAGGTTCAAGAACATTTGGGAAATAGTGATCACAACATGATAACGTTTGATCTGGTGACTGATAGGCCACGGGGCAGCGGGACCACTAAAACTATGAATTTTAGAAAAGCAAAGTTCAATCAAATTAGGCAGGCACTAAGTTTGGTGAACTGGGATAATGTACTACAAGGGGACGACACTGAAGGGAAATGGCAAGCTTTTAAACGTATTCTCAATCAATATTGTAGTATGTATATCCCATATGGAAACAAAATGTCTAGGAATAAAAAAAGGCCTCTATGGATGAATAGAAAGGTTAGGGATAAAATGAAGAGGAAAAAGAATGCCTATAAGGTCCTAAAACAGGAGGGGACTGAGGCTGCACTAAGCAATTATAAGGAGTGCAATAAAAATTGTAAAAAAGAAATTAGGCTGGCAAAGATCGAAGCTGAAAATCAAATCGCTAGGGATATCAAATCTAACCCAAAAAAGTTTTACAAGTACATCAACTCTAAAAAAAGAAAGGTTGACTGTATAGGAATCCTAAAGGATGAGGGTGGGAACTCGATGGTGGACGACCAAGGTAAGGCAGAGTTATTAAATGCTTTCTTTGCTTCAGTCTTCACAAAGGAAACAGCACTGTTGCAAATTACAGAGGCAGAAGAGTCTCAATCTTCTAACTGTAATATTAAATACTTAACGCAGGAAGAAGTAAAGGCAAGACTAAATAAATTAAAAATAGACAAGGCACCTGGCCCGGATGGCATGCATCCTCGGGTCCTAAGAGAATTAAGTTCAGTTATAGCTAAGCCCCTTTATCTTATCTTTTGTGACTCTCTTGCAACTAGCAGAGTCCCAGTGGATTGGCGTACAGCCCACGTTTTCCCATTATTTAAGAAGGGCAAAAAATCTGATCCAGGAAATTATAGACCTGTAAGCTTAACATCAGTTGTATGCAAACTATTTGAGGGGTTACTAAGAGATACTATACATGACTTCATAGTAGAAAATAATCTTATTTCTCAGCATCAACATGGGTTTACTAAAGACAGGTCCTGTTTGACTAACATGCTCAGCTTTTATGAGGTAGTAAATGCTAATATGGATATTGGGAATGCTGTAGATGTGATATACTTGGACTTTGCAAAGGCCTTCGACACTGTTCCCCACAGAAGTCTGGTGCAAAAGTTGAGGATGCAAGGACTGGGGAAGAGTTTGTGTGCATGGATAGGGAACTGGCTAATGGACCGAAAACAAAGAGTTGTGGTCAATGGATCGTACTCAAAATGGGAGACTGTTAGCAGTGGGGTCCCACAGGGGTCTGTACTGGGTCCAGTGCTCTTCAATTTATTTATTAATGACCTAGTAGATGCAGTAGTGAGCAATGTTGCTATTTTTGCAGATGATACAAAATTGTGCAGAATCATCAACTCTCAGGAAGATAGTGTCATATTGCAACAGGATCTGGATAGGATGGCTATATGGGCACATACATGGCAGATGAAATTCAATGTTGACAAATGTAAAGTCATGCATTTTGGTCGTACCAATGGTCTAGCACCATACAAAATAAATGGGATACAGTTGGGAACATCAAACTTGGAGAAGGACTTAGGAGTACTCATCGACAACAAGTTAAATAATCGTACTCAATGCCAAGCCGCTGCAGCTAAAGCGAACAAAATTTTGGGATGCATTAAAAGGGAAATAAAAACTCGAGATGCTAGCATAATATTGCCCCTGTTTAACTCTCTAGTAAGGCCACATCTGGAATATGGAATTCAGTTCTGGGCACCACATTACAAAAAAGATATTGCAGTTTTAGAGCAGGTGCAGAGACGAGCTACAAAATTGATACGTGGGATGGAAGGTCTCGCTTACCAAGAAAGGTTAGATAAACTGGGTTTATTTAGTCTAGAGAAAAGACGCCTTAGAGGAGATCTAATTAACATGTATAAATACATTAGAGGGCAATATAATAGCTTGGCGGATGAGCTTTTTGTCCCTAGGCCTTCTCAAAGGACTAGAGGACATGAGCTGCGCATGGAGGAAAAACGTTTTAGCCATTTATTTAGGAAAGGGTTCTTTACAGTAAGAGTGGTTAAGATGTGGAATGCATTGCCACAGGAAGTCGTTATGGCAAACTCTATACCTGCATTTAAAGGGGGCTTAGATGCTTTCCTTGCGTTGAAAGACATCCATGGCTACAATTACTAGGTTATGCCTAATGATGTTGATCCAGGGATTTTATCTGATTGCCATCTGGAGTCGGGAAGGAATTTTTCCCATTTGGGGCTAATTGGACCATGCCTGGTGGGTTTTTTTTCGCCTTCCTCTGGATCAACAGGGGTATGTGGGGGACGGGCTGGAGTTGTACTTTGTACTGGTTGAACTCGATGGACGTATGTCTTTTTTCAGCCAAAATAACTATGTAACTATGTAACTATGTAAAGAGGTCCCAGAGGCTGATCTTCTCTAGCAGCTCCTTACCAACAACCATTTGCCCCACTGTCACTTCTCCCAGGGGTGAAACAAAAATATGACTTTTAACGAAAACATTTCATGCTTCAGTTTGACTAATATATTACAGCAGGGGTCAGGAACCTTTTTGGCTGAGAGAGCAGGGTGAGACAATTGGAGCGGCCGGTAGTTTTCGGGGTAGCCCCAGTAAGTAGTGCATGCTACAGCAGTAGCATGCCTACTTTGAAAATCTTACTTGTGCTGTCACACTAAGCAGCGCTGCTTCAGCAGTGTAGCTTAGTGAATCAACCCCTAACTGTGAGCCAGATGTAGCCATCAAAAGAGCCACATCTGGCTTCCGAGAGATAGGTTCCATACCCGTGTATTACAGGGATTAATGATAATTATTGCAGCTTACTTACTTTGCTTGTACAAGCATATAAAGCACAGATATTACACAAGTATGTTATCTGACTTTACTCGCAAGATGAATACGAGAGGCTTCAGAGTATTACCCCGATCTTCCTATGCCCCTCCTGTGCTGTGCTGGGACCCTCTAAACAATCTAGGGCATTAATCTAAAAGATTTCTTGTGGCCAACCCACCCACACTGTACAGCCTGTGTTTGTACAGTAACACAGAGGCGCTCATATATGGCCTTTTCTCCGTGCATGAGCAGGTTTGGGCTACTGTGCAGGCACAGGCCGTACTTTGCGCCTGTGCAGTGCATCCGTGCTTATATATGGAAGGGAGCATGACGCTAAGAGGAATAGAGTTCTAGTCGGCAGTTTAGGGGTCGTGGACATCAGGGAAACTTCTGGAGCATCCAGAGGCGTCCCCCTACTGACATATGTATGTAAGTACAATAAACAGTGATTGCAGAGTTGAACTTCGGTCGTCTGTTGTGCCGTGTGCATAGTTCATTTCATACCTATTGACTGACACTGAACCTGCTGCTTCTACTAGTATACATCATTTCACTTTTCAAAAAGGTGTACACATAATAAAATAAAAGTTTACTGTGAAATGGAAGAAATACTACAGGTGATTCTACTCTTCATTCAAACACTACACATCTTTTTGGACTAAAGTTCCAGATAGCCACCTCTACAATGATCCAGCCTTGCTTGTTAAAAAGAGTAAATTCCTGTTTGTTGAATTGATTCAGACATACATCATCACTTTTGACAAATAAACATATCAACAAACTTGGAGGACCATGATGAGTTCGAGTTTGACCAGTTTAAAATAAGAATATCTTGGATCCAACACTTTAGGCCTCAATAACCAATTTCTTCCTAGATCTTACTATTGATAAGCTGATGATGTTTTTTGTATGGATGGGCGGGTGATGATATTTCTTTGGACATCTTTTGTACATACTGACAGAGTCCAGAATGCACAGTTTATCTTGATCTCCTACTGTACATTGAATACCAAAAACACGACTTCCTTTAAAATCATTTTAAAATAGTGGACATTAATAATTATGAAGGGGCTGTTTTGACAATAAAAACAGGACATCTGAGGTGAAAATTAACTGATGAGATAAACAATTGTATCTAGCCTCCTTTTCCTAAAACAGACTTTTTTTTTTTTTTTTTTTTTTTTTAGATATCCCGCAGTTTAATTTTATATTTAATTCCAGTTTTTATGTTTTTACTGTTTCATTGTCTCTGCTCAATGACAAATGCATTGAAGTATGCCAGAGCTCAAATCTATGAACTATTGACTCTTTTTTATCTCTTTCATGCTCTAAGAAGCCATTAGGAAAGTGTTTTATGGCTGTAAATCCTTATAACTGTGGCTTCCGCTATAGGCCGACCCATTCCTGACCCAGACAGAAACTGTTACTTTCATCCCTGAGGTTTAACTCTTTCAGGCAGAGAAAAAAAAGAAAGGAACACAGCAGTTATTTGTGTGCTTGACACTGTACATACACATGTGTATCTCATTATGTCACATGTCACCTCGGTTGTCCTTTAATAGCTTTCATTATATAACTACGAGCTGCAGAGTTCAACTGTTCGATGCAGTGCAAAGCTACAAGCCATCCATCTGCACAATGCTCTTGCCCCGCCCAAATTGTTTTAAATCAAATTTGGGCTATTTCATCAAAACCTTGGTATTTGCTTTATCTTTTTGTGAAATCCATTATACTTGTACACCTCAAATGTACATATAGGAGAATCAAATCTTTTAAAACAAATTTCAGGAGGGTCAAGAAAGTTTTACTTTTATAATCACCAAAGAAACTTTTTACATCAATAGCCACATCACTTCTCTTCTACCTTTGTAGTTTATCTTATTACTTGCCCTTGCGGATTTCAATACGTTGGCTGTATGACTCAACAATTTAGAATGAGATTAGGCCAAAGTAGGTGAAATACGTCTGAAGGATACCTCTTACACATTGTATCCAGAAACTTTAAATACTACCATAACAGGGATCCAACACACATTTCTTTACACTTGTCAAATGGGAACAAAAAATATATATTTGTATTATAATGCAAATTTTGTATGAATAAAGTTTTGTTCTATAAGTACACCAATTTACTTCCTAACAAATTGTTTCAAAAAATACAGTGCTGCCCATAATTATTCACACCCCTGGCAAATTTTGACTTAAAAGTTACTTTTATTCCACCAGCAAGTCAGTTTTTGTCCAGAAATGACAAAAGTGTCTCCCAAAAGATAATAAGATGATGTACAAGAGGCATTATTATGGAAAAATAAAAATATTTCTCAGCTTTTATTTACATTTGAGCAAAAAGTGTCCAGTCTGCATGAAGGCTGGTGTTCCCTCAAGGGTGGTGTCCTCTCCTTTCAAAGCGGGGTGACGCTGTGGAGCTAGTGGGACTGTCTTGAGGGAACCCCAGCCTTCCTCTGCTGCACTGCCTGGCCTGCATTTCCTCCTGGGCTAAGTATTTCCATTTTTTGCACACTTCTATACTTCTTATGCACTTTACCACATAGGCTGCTTCTGTTTGATGTTTGATGATTTGATATTTGCAGTTCATTTTCCTATAATGTTTTTACTTATATTTATTGCACTAGCACTTATTGTATTACATTTTGATTGCTACTACTGTGTTGTTGAGCTTCTATGTAACACTTTTGCATATTACTGAACCCGGGTTCAACCACTGGGGGGCTCTGATTTGATGTCCACCAAGCTGGCACCATTATATTCTTACTGGTTACTTTGATAAAACATTATATTGTTTTGCACATTCATGCATATATGACTTGTTTAAAGGGCATGATTGATTGCCGCAGAAAGCTATAGGACTATGTGGTCTGTTTTAATTGTTTTTAATCATTGTTGAATTTCATAAGTGTAATAAGGTGCTGTGGACTGATGAAACTAAAATTGAATTATTTGAGCATAACAAGGGGTGTTATGCATGGAGGAAAAACAACACAGCATTCCAAGAAAAACACTTGCTTCCTACAGTAAAATATAGTGGTGGTTCCATCATGCTGTGGGCCATGTGGCCAGTGCAGGGACTGGGAATCTTGTCAAAGTTGAGGGACGCATGGATTCCACTCAATATCAGAAGATTCTGGAGACCAATGTACAGGAATCAGTGACAAAGCTGAAGCTGTGTCGGATCTTTCAACGAGACAATGACCCTAAACACTGCTCAAAATCCACTAAGGCATTAATGCAGGAGGAACAAGTACAGCGTTCTGGAATGGCCATCTCAGTCCACAGACCTGAATATAATTGAAAATCTGTGGTGTGAGTTAAAGAGAGCTTATTGAAAGATTATTGAGTTCCAATAATTTGTTTTAATGGTTTTGGAATCAATAAAGAGACAACAGTGCCCAAAATTATGCACCTGCCTAATTTTATTGAAACAATTATTGCACACTTTCTGTAAATCCAATAAACTTCAGTTTACTTCTCAAATATCACTGTGTGTGTCTCCTATATGATATATTTAACAGACATTTTTTATTATAACAACCAACAATTTATACAGGAAAATCATGACGATTAACAACGTTGCCCAAATCCCACTGTATTTCTCCTTTTCCCTTTATTTCCTTGCCTAGCTGCCTATTTGAAACATGATCCTCTGCTCCCTTGTGTTTACAAGGAAGGCTGAGGTGACTCAGCGATTGGAGGAGAAAAGAAAAAAAGTTAAGGGCAGAAATGACACCAGGATTTAGCCTCAAACTGTGGGCTACAGACAAGGTTCCCACCAGGAACAGAATTCTCTTAATTTACATGTGTTATGCAAGTAGATCAAGTATTTATCTACTTATATATGTGGGTTTTCTTCCTGGCATAGTATGGCTAATCCTCCTGCTTTAATAAATACAAGTAGAGTGGCTGTAAACCTTGAAAACAGAACACAGAGAGAACGGGAGCCCAAATAGTGCAATATGTCATCCAACTGGAAGATATATAGAAAAGCAGGGACACAATAATGTTGAAATAATGTTCTTTTTTTTATTTTATTATTGCTCTTAAAATGCATTTAGAACAACTAATTGTTAGCAAAATGTACTACCCAAAAAAGCCTAGATGGTGTCTAAAAAAACAAGGTATAGATAATTTTGTTGTGATAAGTAGTAATAAAGTTATTGGGGAATGAAAGGGAGGACTGCTGACAGGTGAAAATTGCTCTGCTCCGTTAAGGTAAAAAACCCCTTGGGGATGAAGTGCTTACGGCTAAGTTCATGATTAGGGCTTGGTTGTAGGTGATCATTTAGTGATAAATTACTTTTTAATTTCCAACTGCTGTTGGCATCCAAACAGTGGCGTAGCAATAGGAGTTGCAGAGGTAGCCACCGCATCGGGGCCCTTGGGCTAGAGGGGCCCCGCAGGGCCCTCCCTTAACTGCAGTATCAGCTCTTTATTGCTCCTGTGCTCATAATAATCACTTCTATAGATGCTTTGAATGATAATAATCATTAAACTGTTCCCCATCCCCTTCTTGCACATCTGACACTGTAGTTGTCCTTGGCAGGTTTTGGTGCGCCGTATCAATTGTTATGTATAAAGTGCTGGGGGGGGGGGGGGGATGTATAACTCGCATCGGGGCCCATAATTCCATAGCTATGCCACTGCATCCAAAGCCTTTTACTAAGTCTGCCTGTGGGAAATGGGTGACATCTAGGCTGAGGCAACCACAATCCAGCAGGAAGCCCATATCATTAGGAACAGTGATGAAGTGCATGGATAGAGATTTCAGAAGAATCTATGATTACTTCCAGCATGTCTGGTTTACAGAACACAAAACAGAGAAGAGGACAGAACAGAACATGGAGTAATAGACCTCATTGTAAAGTACAAACTGTTATCCACCAGGCAAGTGTCATCCGACTCACACAAACAAATGCAAACATGAACAAAGAGGGAAGCACCGCATGCCTGCAAACTACCTGAAAGGTGCAAATTCAATATGTACAGATTAAAAAAAAAAAAAAAACTTAATATATTAAAATAATAATAATAATAATAATAAGTACCTAAATCGGTCTGTCTTTATACAGTATCACTTTTCTGTAACCCCTGCACCACTAAGGGGTACAGCAGATACACCACTATACACTTGCAACTAAGGTTGCCAAGACTGATCCTTTGTGATAATTTTGAGGTCTTTTTTTCTAAATGTGTACAAGTATCACCGACTGCTGGATGTGGATCGGGCACACTGAGAAACAATGATTGCTTGTTGTAATATTCTGCCACAGGTGCCAATGGCTTTCTCCTGCAATCCTACACCCATTTCCTGCTTAAAATCATCAAACTTTAAGTGCGTAATTGTCTTAAAGGGAATCCGAGGCGAGAAGGATATGGAGGCTGACATGTTTATCTCTTTTTAAATTGCCTGGCTGTCCTGCTGATCCTCTGCCTCTAATACTTTAAGCCATAGACCCTGAACAAGCTTGGAGATCAGGTGTCTATGACAAATGTGACAAGATTAGCTGTATTCTTGTTTCAGGTGTGTGATTTAGACACTACTGACCAGAAAGATCACCAGGACTGCCAGGCAACTAGTATTGTTTAAAAGGAAATAAATATGGCAGCTTCCATACGTCTCACACCTCGGGTTCCTTTTAAAGCGAATGGGAATCGATATTTAAAAAAAAATAAACCAGTAGAGCAAGTAAGTAGAGAATGTATTTATCTAGTTATATATGTTGTTTTTTTTCTGTGATAGTATGGCTGACAGCTCCTCCTTAACCTCCTAAGCCATATGCCCGACACTGTGTCAGGCATGCCGCTCTAGAGGTTTTAATAGCCTCACAGCCCGCTGCTATAAAACTATTACATGAAATGCAATCAATACATATTAGCTAGCACTAGGCTAGCTAGACTAGGTGGCCGCAACCCCCCCCCCCTCCCCCGATTGCCCAGAATCCCCCTGATCAGCCTGCTTATAAATTACCCAGCCAGGATCCAGCGACTGACGCAGCCTCCCACACAGCTCTGGCCTTCTCTGTGGGGAGGATCGGGTCTGTGCATGACGTCGTGACTTCGATGACGTCATGTAAGATCCTCCCCATAGAGAAGAACAGAGCTGTCCGGGGAGGCTGCGGCGATCGCTGGATCCCGGCTGGGTAATGTACAAGTAGACTGATCGGAGGGATTCTGGGCAATCGCGGGGGGGGGGGGGCTGAGGCACCACCTATTCTAGCTAGCCTAGTGCTAGCTAATATGTTCTGATCGCATTTCCTCTAATAGTTTTATAGCAGGGGACTATGAGGCTACAAAACATCCAGAGCTCAGGACGTTAAAGGAAACATCCGGAGTATTTAAAAGATAAGGCAGATCTACTTACCTGGGGCTTCCTCCAGCCCCTGGCAGCTTATGTGTCCCTCGCTGCCGCTCCCAATTGGTGTCCCAGGAGTAGTACTGATCCTGCGCTGAACATTCCTTGCCTGAACGCTCGTGCAGGTGCACAAATGGCCAACCTCGCCAGGTCGGCTGCTGCAATGAAGTGGACTCGTGACACTGGCTGGGGGAGGAGCTGTGGCAAAGGACACATAAGCTGCCAGGGGCTGGCGATCTGCTTTTTTTAAATACCCCGTATTGCACTGTCCACATTTTAGTGATTTTTCAATAGTAAAAAAAGAGAGAATCCTTTTTAGGATTTTCCATTTTGACTCTGTCTATCTTGAAGCTAATCCTGACATTTCCTTCCACACTGTCTGTGCTTTGCCCGCCCCTCCTCCCAGTCTTCAGACACTCCCACCCAGCTCTGCAGCACAAAGTGCGTAGTCAGCTTCTAAGCATGAGAAATATTGCTAATCAGAGAGGAACAGAGGTGTGGGAGGGGAAAATGGGAGGGAAAGAGGTTTCAGCCAATCAGGCTACGTTAGTTATGTCTGAGGGGAAATTAGAAAAGAAAACCCAGCATGCCCTGCAACTTCCTTTGTGTTGCAGATGTACCAAATAAAAGCCTAGGAAACTGGGGAATGATCTTTTATGGAGAAGGAAAGTAAGAGTGATTTATAACTTTTGCATTGCCTGGATAGAATCCTTATTACTGGTTTACCAGATAAAAATAAAGAATAGATTTTTGATTTTATGCCCAACAGTTACCCTTTAAGAGAAAAAGTGAATTAAAAAGGACCCACTGTCTAAGGCCTGGTTCATACTGCAAGAGCTTTTTCTAAGCACTTGTGATTTTAAAAGCTCTTGCTAGTGAAATGTTATGTGTGTGTTCACACTGGAGCGTGTGCAAGAGATTTTCAAACCACAAGCGCTTAAAAATCTCTTGCAGTGTGAACCAGGCCTAAAATTTATTTTCCACATTTTTCACCTGTTGAATTATCTGCTCTCAGGTGAGAGTGGTTACGCTGGTCATTTGGAGAAGTGCATTGAGATGGACATTATTATTTTTTATTTACATGCCAACATCTTCTGTAGCGCTGTACATAGAACAAAACAAATACTGGAGGGCAGAGACACATGAGACGTTTAAAACTCTGTACATTCAGGACATCCAACAATACAAATACAGCAAAGTTCTCAGTATCCAGCACCGGCAGGGATCACCTGATGCTGGATACATGTGCTTTCCGGCCCTAAAAGCACAACCCCTCCACCCGTGCTACATTAACACTCACCGAGTATCCAGCGCCATCTTCTAACCACCCTGGAGCTTCTAGCGGCTTTCCGGCATCCTCTGAGAACGGCTCCTGGTGTGTCACCTGACCCACTACAGGAAGGAATCCAGAAAGCTGCTAGGATCTACAGGATGGTTAGAAGGCTGTGCTGGACATTCAGCAAGCATTTAATGCCCAGCAAAACCACCTGCAAACCCTGTAAAACATGGTCTCTGTTATACCGAGTAGTTGAGACTTCCAGTTGCCTGAGTTCTGTACAACAGGGACTTTACTGTACATACATTGCTGATGTGTGGTTTGATACATCACCATATGATAAACTACAGTAGATTAAGATTGGGAGGAGGAGGACCTTGCCCTTGTGAGGTTACAGTCTAGAGACTTTCCCCAGGGAACTTCTACCCAGCCAAAGCAACGTTACTCCTGGAACAACGCACATGTCTTGTATATAATTGTATGTGTTTTGTGCATTTTGCTGCCCGTTATATATTTTATCTACAGACCAAAATAATGGTCAAATGTTATGGTACAGATAGGGCATATCAAGTTGGATTAAGTTTATTATTTCCCTTGTACATTTTCGGAGTATTGATTGTACAGATCATTTATGCTGATCGCCACATTTATAAATACAATAATCTGCTGGTCTCCAGAAGAATGCTCTTCTGCCAGCCTGCAGATCGCCACCTTTATAAATAGGCCACTTTAAGTATTACTGTCTACGGACGTTGTTAATTCAGACCTGCAGCCTGGCCTGCTTTTTTTCTTATTCCTGCTTCAATGAAGATGTCAGTGTGAATGGGATGTCAGTAGACAGACTTAGCAATAAAGAGATCCTCCTTAGAACAGCGGTGGGAATTACCACAGTACAATAGAGATAAGCTTGCTATCTGGTCCTCCTGACACCAGGCAGTGTGAGAAGAGAATGATAAAAATGAATCCCTCAGATCTGGCGTTTTCAGGGGAAACGGTGCTTAATCAAAATGCTGCACTTACCCGTCACAGTAGGACAAACGCTGGGCTATCGTGTACGCAGTAGGATCTCTGTCTAGTGCTAATACTTTGATATTAGGAGCCTGCTTCAGAATTGATGTGGTGTGACCTCCTGCCCCAAAAGTCATATCCAATATAGTCTACACAGGAAAAAAAGGGGGGTAGAATTACAAGTAAATATAAAACGTACTTGTGATGAGTCAAACATTTCAAGTCAAACAGTTTCTATCAACAGTGTTAATTTGCCGAAAAAGTATGTTCATAAATAATTTGTCATCTATACAGATAACTAACTCTAAACACCCCCATATTTCCTGCAGAATGCAAGTGAGCTAGATGCTAAAAAGTTCCCATTTTCCCATGCCATGCCTGTTTACAAATAGCAATGCGGGTTTAAGTAGTACTGTGGAAACTCATTCCATAGGTCAGGAGGTGTCTGGCCACTTACTCCATTAAAGAGGATTATACTCCCAAAACCCAAAATTTAAATAACTACTCTAAAGGTGGCCACTAACTTTCCAATTTCTAGCGAAAAGTCATTAGAGCGATCAGAAATTCTGATCGGATTGGTTGTAAATAATCTCTGTTGATGGGCACAATTGATTACGAACGATTATAAAAACAATCGTCCGATTGAATTTTCTTCAAACCAAAATTTGGATTTACTTGTTGGTTGTGATGGATTGGATAGGAAGCAAAGATTGGTTCGTTGATAGTGTAGTGAACGATTTCACTTCCGATCAGAATTTCTGATCGTTCAAACTATTTTTCGCTAGAAATTGGATAGTTAGTGGACACCTGAAGATACAGGGGGACAACTATAGATCATGATCCTAAAGAGACACTGAAGTAAAAAAAAACTATGATCTAATGAATTGGTTGTTATTATAATGTAGGGGAAAGCAGCACTCAGTCAAATGTCAGTGGGTGCAAGCAAACGGTGGGGGTCCCCTCCTCAACAGAAGTATCAAAAGAAACAACAGGTTTGAACTGATATGATCAATCACTATGAAAGGGAAAGAAGGGATTGAATATGGACTCATCATTATGCTAGGGAAAGCTGCAGGATTGAGTGAATATTCATTGTTTACTTTTACTTTTTGATACCCATAGGGTTAATTTTTGGTTCTCAATTATGCTTAATCATGCTTAATTGATGTGATGTAACTTCCTGCTGTGTGCTTAACCACCTACCGACCGCCCACTGCACAGGTATCCCTGTGTATCCCGCAAGGACCGCCGCATGTACAATTGGCGGCGGTCCTTGTACGGGCATGGGCGGATCCTAGGCCGGGGATCGATAGCCAGACATTTAGCCTCCAGCTCGCCGGCCAATTAGAAGCGCCGGCGAGCGGAGGAATATAGAAATCCGCCTATCAATGCGTATAAGGCACTTTGTTAGGTACATGCTTCCTCCTCGCCTCGTGGTCTCATTGTTCCAGAGACCACCAGCGAGGAGGAAGCTATTGTGAGTATACACAACACTTTTTTTTTGCACCTAGCCCCCCTGATCTCCCACCCCAGCCTTCAGACCCCCCCTGGACACCCCAGCAGACCCCTGCCAGCACCCTTGCACCCCTCTAACCCCCCCCCCCCACACACACACACACACACCTGCCACTAACTATCGCTGCTATCCCTTAGATTAGGTCCCTAACTGCCTCCTAATCACCCCTGATCCCCCCTACCTTTAGATCACCCCCAGACCCCATCCCAGACTACCCCCCTGTATACTGTATACATCTGTATACAGCTACCTTACCCCCTGATCCCCCCTCTGATCACCTATCACCTGTCCATCACCCCTCAGCACCCCCACCCATCAGAGCAGACCCTAACTGCCCCGCGGGGGCAACCGATCACCTGCCCAGACCCTCGACCCCCCTCCTGATTACATCCCCTGCGCATTGTTTACATCTGTCCTCCCCAGCAATCACTAACTGATCTTCGATCAGTAACCCCCTGTGTCTGCCTCTCATCAGATCAGGACTCAGTCTGCCCCGTGCGGGCTCCTGATCAACCCCCCGCCTCCTCAAATCGCCCTCAGACCCCTCCCCTAATCACCGTCCGAGTGCATTGTATTTGACTGTGCTGTGATTGTATTCGATTGTGCTGCGATTGTATTCGATTGTGCTGCGATTGTATTCGATTGTGCTGCAATTGTATTCGATTGTGCTGCAATTGTATTTGATGTATTTGATTGTGCAGTGATCTGCTTCGATTGTCCCGTGATTGTTTGATTGCCTCTGAGACCCCACTTCCCTCCAACCCCCACCCCACCCCCACCCCCCATCACCTTCCGAGTGCATCAGATTTGATTGTGCGGTGATTGGATTCGATTGTGCTGTAATTGTATTTGATTGTCCCATGATCTGCTTCGATTGTCCCGTGATTGTTTGATTGCCTCTGAGACCTCATTTCCCACCACCCCCAACCCCACCCTCCCCCCCACCACCTCCAACCACCACCTTCCGAGTGCATCAGATTTGCTTGTGCTGTGATTGGATTAGATTGTGCTGTAATTGTATTTGATTGTCCCATGATCGGCTATGATTGTCCCCTGATTGTTTGATTGCCTCTGAGACCCCACTTCCCGCCACCCCCAACCGACCCCCACCCCCCCCCCCCCCCCCCGCCTCCAACCACCACCTTCCAAGTGCATCAGATTTGCTTGTGCTGTGATTGGATTAGATTGTGCTGTAATTGTATTTGATTGTCCCGTGATCTGCTTCGATTGTCCCGAGATTGTTTGATTGCCTCTGAGACCCCACTTCCCGCCACCCCCAACCCCACCCTCCCCCCCACCACCTCCATCCACCACCTTCCGAGTGCATCAGATTTGCTTGTGCTGTGATTGGATTTGATTGTGCTGTAATTGTATTTGATTGTCCCGTGATTGTTTGATTGCCTCTGAGACCCCACTTCCCACCAACCCCCCCACCACCACCCCCACCCCCCATCACCTTCCGAGTGCATCAGGTTTGCTTGTGCTGTGATTGGATTCGATTGTGCTGTAATTGTATTTGATTGTCCCGTGATCGGCTTTGATTGTCCCGTGATTGTTTGATTGCCTCTGAGACCCCACTCGCCACCACCCCCAAAACCTCTCAAATACTCCCTTTTGCTAGGTAAGTGCTCTTTTTTTCTGGGTAGTCTCGGAGGAAAACCCCATAAATTTAGCAGTCCACAATGGCAAGAAGGGGGATTTCCGATGAGGAGGTATACAGGTACATGGACCAGTCGGATGAGAGCGTTTGGGAAGACTCAGCCGACGAATCATCCGGGTCCGAATTTGAACCTGTGGAAAGCAGTGGTTCTCTGACCGAAAGTGATGATGAGGTTTTGGTCCCGGCTAGAGCCAGGCGTACCAGACCCCATGTCGTTAGACCGCAGGTGGCGGAGGATCCGCCTCAAGGGCAGCAGGGTGGTGCTAGCGCTGATGAGAGTTTTCTTGGTGAGGCAGGCACCAGCAGCGCAGCATCTCCTGGACTTAGTACCAGTACTTCCGTAGACCCTGGTGAAGTGGTGAGCGCCAGCATGGAAGTTGAAACTGGTACGGTGGCAAGTGCAGTAGTACCCCCGTCGCAGCCACCAAGAAGACGGGCCCGTAGTACCCATAGACTCCCAGAGGTGCTGGCACATCCAGATTGGCAATCCCCTGATTCCGCCGCAGCCGTAGTGCCCCCTTTCACCACCCAGTCTGGAGTCCAGGTGGCGACAGCTCATCTAGGAACGGCCCTAAACTTTTTTCAGCTGTTCATCACCCAGGTTCTCTTGGACTTAATTGTGGTTGAGACCAACCGTAAAGCCACACAATTCATCACCGAGCACCCGGAGAGCAGCTATGCCCAGCCTTTCCGGTGGAAACCAGTCCAAGTTTCCGAAATTAAAATCTTTTTGGCCCTTATCCTTCACTTGGGACTGATGAAACAGAATGTATTGCGGTCGTATTGGTCTACAAACCCAGTACATCATGTTCCCTTGTACTCTGCTGCCATGTCCAGGACACGATTTGAGTCCATCCTGTGCTTCCTGCACTTCAATGACGACAAAACCTGTCATGAAAAGAACCACCCTGCTTATGACCGGCTCCACAAAATTCGGCCCCTCATAGACCACCTGTCATCAACATTTGCAGATGCTTATACCCCTGAACAGAACATTTGCGTAGACAAGTCCCTCTTACGCTTTACCGGGCGCCTTGGCATCAAACAGTACATCCCAAGCAAGCGCGCCCAGTATGGGGTGAAACTGTATAAGCTCTGTGAAAGGGCCACAGGCTATACATGTCGTTTTAGGGTCTATGAGGGAAAAGACTCAAAATTGGAGCCGGTCGGATGCCCTGACTACCTGGGGAGCAGTGGAAAGGTTGTGTGGGACTTGGTGTCACCCTTGTTCCAGAAGGGGTACCATCTTTATGTGGACAACTATTACACAAGTGTGGCCCTCTATCAGCACTTAAAGTTAGAAGGAATCCGATGCTGTGGCACTGCGCGGCCTAGTCACCAGGGCTTCCCCCAACGGCTCGTTACCACCAGACTTGAACGGGGGCAGAGGGCCGCCTTGCGTACTGACGACCTGCTCACGGTGAAATGGAGGGACAAGAGGGACGTTTACTTTCTGTCCACCATTCACACAGACACGACAGTCCAAATTCAACGGGCAACTGAGGTCATTGAAAAGCCCCTTGTCGTCCACGAATATAATGTCAACATGGGAGGAGTGGACTTCAATGACCAGAGGTTAGCTCCCTATTTAATTTCCCGGAAAACAAGACGCTGGTATAAGAAAGTGTCTTTTTATCTGATTCAATTGGCAGTTTACAACAGCTTTGTTCTCTACAGTAAGGCTGGGAGAACTGGATCTTTCCTTCAATTTCAGGAACAGATCGTTCTGGACCTCCTGTATCCAGAAGGTGCCTGCCCCCCCCCCCCCCCCCGGATGCTACTAGCCGACTGCATGGAAGGCATTACGCCTATCAGCTTCCGAGTACCCCAGGTCAACGCATCCGAAGAAAACGTTGTTGTGTCTGCAGCAGTGCTAGAAGAAGGACTGACACCAGTTTTTATTGTCCCAAATGTCCTGACCAGCCTGGCCTATGCCTAGGGGAGTGCTTTGAGAGGTACCACGAGCAGGTACACTATTAGAACCTAGGGAACTCCAGACACAGGAGTAGGCACACACTCAGTGGTATTTCGCACATTGTCCCAGGGGGAGGAGAGGTAAGCTTGAAAACCAAACAAACAGGTAAGCATAAAAGTCGGAAGAAGGATCGGCTTCCATGCTTGATATTGCTGATCTGTCCTGGGTTGGCGATATAAGATGGCATGTTTGAATTTCCCTTGAGTGTGGACACCCCCGGTTTATATGTGATTTACTTTGGGCCTATGATGATACTTTAATGCCACACAGAGTCATCTATATTGGCAGGCATATTGCTGTATACTACAGGCATAATGCTGTATACTAAAGTTCTGAGGCCCAGTCACATAAGTTGGTGGCTCACCCTGAGTGCAGGGTGGCACGGGGTGTCTCTCTCCTGAGGTTATCACTGCCATTGATGTGGAGGAAGACCTGCCATTGATGTGGAGCAAGGTATGTTTGCCGTTCATTTTTCCTTTCAGCCCAGAGTGCATTACCCGTATACCCAATATAAGGAGTATAGCAGAAACTCCTAATACTGGCCATACATGTAATGATTGCAGAGACCCTAAAATGCCAGGACTGGCTCCACAAATGACCCCATTTTGGAAAGAGGACACCATAAAGTATTATGTGAGGTGCATGGTGAGTTCATAGAAGATTTTAGTTTTTGTCACAAGTTAGCAGAACAGAATTTTTTTTTTTTTTTTTTTTTACAAAGTGTCATTTTCCGTTAACTTGTGACAAAAAATAAATTTTTCAATAACCCCAACATTCCCCTCATGGAATACCTTGTTGTGTATTCTTTCCAAAATGGGGTCATTTGTGGGGTTTGTTAACTGTCCTGGCAAGTGGGCGTTGTGCTAAATTTTGAGCACCCCTGTAAAGCCTAAAGGTACTCATTGGACTCTGGGCCCCTTAGCGCAGTTAGGGTGCAAAAAAGTGCCACACATGTGGTATCGCCGTACTCGGAAGAAGTAGTACAATGTGTTTTGGGGTGTATTTTTACACATACCCATGCTGGGTGGGAGAAATACCTCTGTAAATGACAACCTTTTGATTTTTTTGCACACAATTGTCCATTTACAGAGATATTTCTCCCACCCAGCATGGGTATGTGTAAAAATACACCCCAAAACACATTGTACTACTTCTCCCGAGTACGGCGATACCACGTGTGGCACTTTTTTGCACCCTAACTGCGCTAAGGGGGCCAAAGTCCAATGAGTACCTTTAGGATTTCAAGGGTCATTTTGCGGCATTTGGTTTCCAGACTACGCCTCACGGTTTAGGGCCCCTAAAAGCCAGGGCAGTATAGGAACCCCACAAGTGACCCCATTTTAGAAAGAAGACATACCAAGGTACTCTGTTAGGAGTATGGTGAGTTCATAAAAGATTTCATTTTTTGTCACAAGTTAGCGCAAATTGATTTGTATTGTTTTTTTTCACAAAGTGTCAATTTCCGCTAACTTGTGACAAAAAATAAAATCTTCTATGAACTCACCATAGTCCTAACAGAATACCTTGGGGTGTCTTCTTTCTAAAATGGGGTCATTTGTGGGGTTCCTATACTGCCCTGGCATTTTAGGGGCCCTAAACCGTGAGGAGTAGTCTGGAAATCAAATGCTGCAAAATGACCTGTGAAATCCTAAAGGTACTCATTGGACTTTGGGCCCCTTAGCGCAGTTAGGGTGCAAAAAAGTGCCACACGTGGTATCGCCGTACTCGGGAGAAGTAATACAATGTGTTTTGGGGTGTATTTTTACACATACCCATGCTGGGTGGGAGAAATACCTTATTTATTAATTAGCTTGATAAAGGAAAGGGATTGTCCGAAAGCTTGCTCTGTATATCCACTTATCTGCTCAATAAAAGAGCCTGGAGTGCTGCAAACCTCTTGTTTCTTCTAATGAATTGGTTGTGTGGTACGGATAATTACTAGAACATTAATAGCAAAGAAAATATTCTCATATTTTTATTTTCAGTTGTATAGTTTTTTTTTTTTTTTTTTTTGTTTTTTTAACATTGCACCATTCTCTAATATTCACAGTTTATACACTACTGTGCATTCTAAATGATTTTACAGAGCAGACCAGTGAACTTTTGAACTGTTCTCTGCAGAGAAAAAGAAGATACAATCAGTGACAGTTGAGATAACAAGCTTCAGAAGACAGAAGACACAGCTTTCTGCGACTTTGAAAGTTGCATACATAACAACTGGAGTTTCTTAACTCTTCCTATACTGAAAACATTATTAGACTTATGTCTCTGTTCCTAATGTTTTATTTCTTAGCTGTCCTACACATACAAATCATTATATCATAATTTTTTTCACTTCAGTGTCTCTTTAAGGATTGACCTCTTTATCAGAGGGAGTAAAGCAGTAGTTGGTTCCCTCTTTACAGCTTGGGCCCCCTTGCGGTCGTGGGGGCTGCTCCCCTGTAGTTATACCCCTGCTTAGGTACATAAAAAACATTTGAAAACACCCCCAAGCATTTTCTGGGCCATATGAAACTAACTTTTTCTCCTGAGTTTTCTCCTAAGAGAGAATAATTGCCGGTAAAAAACTCTCTGCCTGTGTCTTCCCTCTGCCCTCCAACTTTTTCTGGTGATGTGACTCAGCTGTTGCCAGGGCAATGTGTCTATTTAGCAGAAGAAGGGGGGAGGGGGTGAATCAAGACACAGGCAGAGAGGGTCTCCTGGCTGGCAGTTATTACATTTGCCAATTAGCCAGAGATAAGCAAGCCTGAACTGCTCTCTGCGGTGAAACTAAACATTATTACACACAGGTAATGCTTGGGAGTGTTTTTAAATAACGTTTAGTACCTAAGAGTAGTTGATGAAATTTTAATTTTCAGAGCATAAATTTTCACAAGCACAAAGCTGAAAAAACACACATCTTTCATAATATAATCATGATTTTAATTAAAAAACATACCAAATTGATAAACAAAGTAAAACTGGAAACTCACATCTGTAGACCCATATACCTTATGGACCCAATAGGCCAATTATTTAGTATATACTGCTGTCCCCAAGCTCCACTGGTTTGTCCCCAAAAGGAGCAGTATTGAGACACATATGGGCTCATAAATTTGACGCATATTTGTCATTAAATAAAAGTCCCATTTGAGGATGGCCAATGGTATGCAAATCATTTCCAGTTGATGCAGAATTATGCAAATTTATGCATCTTGAAAATGGAACAATCAAATTTTATCTCAGCAGGATATGATTAGTTCATTTTCAAGCTGAATACATTTGCATAATGCTGCATTAACTCAAAACTATTACCATCTCATTAATGATCCCTAGTCCCGTTACATCTCTATATTATCTTATACCAATGCAAAGGGCAGGGTAGATCTATCCATCCCGGTACATGATAGTATAATCTAATACAAAGAAAAGGGAGCACAGGGACAAGCCAGGACACAAATATGGGCACATCACTGACACAGTCAGGATGGTAAGACCACATTAAGGGTCATGTCGCACTTTGCCACACGGGGACTGAGTCACAACAACAACGCACACAAGTGCTAATTATGGAGACTCACTGCTGACCCTAGCTGTAAGCGCTGTAGATTAGTTCCTATCACAAGCAACGCCATAACAATGTATTTAAGTCTAGTCCCAGTGACTAATCATGGCACTGAGTCACCCATGTAATATGGCCCTCATTGGAAAAACTATTTTGTGAAGGGGTCAGGGGGCTACTAGGTGCGTTTTCAGAGGAAAATATAATGATACACTAATTTAATACATTAGTCATTTGCTTCTAAACAAATCTGTCATCAATTTCCTCGGAGAAAGCATAGTCTTTAAAGCAAACCTGACTTTCATAGTTTTAGTGATATTAAAGTTTTTATACAGATCAAAAGTTCACTCATTCCCCCTAAAACAGTGCAAAGACTGAATGAACTTTTGCCTTTTATAAACACGTAATATCTCAAAAACTATAAAAAGATAGAATGATGAGATTTGCAGCACAAATGAGCACAAGCACAGCACTACCCAAGCTTCCCAGCTTCATGTCTATAGCCTGTTGTACAAGGGCTGGGTGATGTAATCGACTGGGAAAAATAAGTGCTATTATCTTCAAAATGAAAGCAGCACAAATATTAATTTTTGCAACACAAATAGGCACAAACATAGCACTAACCAAACATATTGATTTGTTTAATTTAAGTTGATTGCAAGGAGGAAGGGGGGCAGCTTCAAGATGCCACTAGTATGTCGGAACAGAACCAGACCCTAACTGTCACCTTAGGGAGAGTCGTGATCCCAGCAGGTAACATTCCTTGTATGTGTGTATGAGGCATTAAGTTATAGTTTGACTGAAGAAAAACCCAGGGCTGTGGAGTCGGTACAAAAATCTGACTCTGCCTCCAGGTACTCAAAATTGCTCCGACTCCTCGACGCTGACTCCTTATTTCTACAAAGACTATGGATTTGGTTCAAAAATCATCCGACTCCGACTCCTTAGTTTATTGAATCCACCGACTCCAGGTACCGAAAATTGCTCCGACTCCACAGCCCTGAAAACTGGCATTTCCATAACTAAGTTCTTAACCCTCACAGTGAGGAAAAAGGAACACAACCTAGATCTATATATAAAAATATTTATCTCATAATGTCACATGTTTAAAAACAATAATATGGACAACTTTAAAGTGTACCAAAGCTGAAAATTAGAAGTCCCATGCGCCTGAATCGCTCCCACCCCGATGTCCTCCGCTGCCCACAGCTACGAGAACCGGGTCCCCGCACTTCCGCCAGTCTGAGCCAGTCTAGCATAAGAGAAGTGTGCTGTTTGTGTATCTCTCCAGCAGCCGCTGGAGAGATACGTAGAGGTTGCAATTCTCCTGCTCAGGCTGGCTCCGATGACATCAGTGATGGGACTCGGTTCTCGTAGCTGCGGGCAGCGGAGGACTGCGGCGTGGGAGCCATCCAGGCGGATGGGGCTGGAGGAAGCCCCAGGTATGTATAAATCTTTTTAAAAATGTCAGCTCTGAGTCCCTTTAAAGAGACTCCGTAACAAAAATTGCATCCTGTTTTTTATCATCCTACAAGTTCCAAAAGCTATTCTAATGTGTTCTGGCTTACTGCAGCACGTTCTACTATCACCATCTCTGTAATAAATCAACTTATCTCTCTCTTGTCAGACTTGTCAGCCTGTGTCTGGAAAGCTGCCAAGTTCTTCAGTGTTGTGGTTCTGTGATGCATCTCCCCCCTTCAGGCCCCTCTCTGCACACTGCCTGTGTATTATTTAGATTAGAGCAGCTTCTCTCTTCTCTCTTATCTTTTACAAGCTGGATAAATCCTCCTCTGAGCTGGCTGGGCTTTCACATACTGATAAATTACATACAGGCAGAGTTGTCTGCACTCTGCAGTAAGAAACAGCCTGACACTTCAGTGGAAGATAGCTGCAGGGGGAAAGAAACACACAATTGATCTCTTGAGATTCAAAAGGAAGGGTGTATACAGCCTGCTTGTGTATGAATGTATTTTCTATGTGTGGACATACTGTACATCAACCTACTTCCTGTTTTGGTGGCCATTTTGTTTGTTTATAAACAAACTTTTTAAAACTGTTTTTAACCACTTTTAATGCAGCGAGGAGCGGCGAAATTGTGACAGAGGGTAATAGGAGATGTCCCCTAACGCACTGGTATGTTTACTTTTGTGCGATTTTAACAATACAGATTCTCTTTAAGTGTATACAATTCAAAACTTTACCCAGGTTACAACATATTACCAAAGTATTATTCTTCTATAGTAATCCAACCAAAATTAAATTGTGATAGTTTCTAAGTAACTGGTTGATGGTGTTTATTCCAATAAAGTAGCAATTTACTTTTGTACACTGTATCTCCAAGTCAAGTATAAGCAGATACTGGGACCCATTCGACCCGTTTATATGATGCTATATCTTACAATCTATATTTGCAGCATGATTAAAAATGTTGAGAAGGCACATATACACTTTAGGCTGCTCTTTACTTATAATTACTCTTAAAGGGTTACTTAAGCCTGTAATAAAAAAAATCAGTTTTACTCACCTGGGGCTTCTACCAGCCCCTGCAGCCGCCCCGTGCCCTTGCAGTCAGTCACGGATCCTCCGGTACCCCGCCGCCAGCTACTTTCGCTTCGCCAACAGTGCTGGCCATGCATAGCCTTCTTTGCGTTCCCATCCGCAATAGCATCCTGCGCCTGCTATTGCAGATGGAAACGTGAAGGAGGAGACACGTGGCCAGCCGCAATAAGCCTGTCAGCCGAAAACAAAACCAGCTGGCGGCGGGGACAGGAGGATCCGTGACTGACTGCTAGGGCATGGGACAGCTGCAGGGGGCTGGTAGAAGCCCCAGGTAAGTAAAACTGAACTGAAAGGTCCATGCGTGCTCAAAATAAGGCCAACACAAAATAATTGTTCTCAATCATTTTTAGTGGCTTATCTGCATACAAATACACTGTTTGACTATCTTCTGGACCTTCCAGAGGCTTTTAGCTACTGAGGTATCATTTTTTTTTATCAGACTACAGGTATACTTTAATGACAACACACAACTTCTGCTTAGGCAATGTAATTAACATTTGTATATAGATTGGTCAAAATGTTACCTCTAGTGCGATCCCACTTGATACTGATGGAGGTCACCTAATACGATTCCATACTTAATGGCACACGACGGGTGCGAACGGGTCTAGTAATCGAGGTACTTTGCGCTGATTCATTGGGGTTTTTTAAAGAGGTGCTCAGCCATTACGGTCATTATCAGTGTGCGTCGCTAAACATTGTTCCTAGGATTGAGCGCCTGTATCTACGTTGAGAGATTGCAGAAATATCCCCTCATTGCGCAAAAAATTGCCAGTTGTCAGGAAAATCATTGGGAAAAACACGTGGTGGGTATGGGCCATTAGTTGTGTACACAAGATAAGACAAAGAACATTTATATTGTGCTTTTGTCCTGGAAGATTCAAAGTACATACTCCTTACTGTTTTACGTACTGGCTTGAGCCAGGATTTGGGCCCTTATCAAAGGGCTCAAATCTCACATCACAGGCAACCAGTACGCTATGTAGCTGACCAATATTATACCACCAGGGTTATATGAAAAGTCACCAGCTACTTCAGTATGTGAACCACAAGTTTGCCACAGTAAATTTCTTGTCAACAATTGTTCTTTGAATACTCACAATTCGTGACATGCTCTTGTTTTAATACCCAACCGTACTCTCTTGTATAAAAGGAGACTCAAAATAGCGCAGTATTGTCTTTATATTGAAGCTCAGTACCATAGACACCTGCTGTCAGTGAAACTGTGTGGTGTGCACAACCTCCACTGTGAGTAACACACGTGTGCCACACCCCACCCTCAACTCCAACTGCTTACCAGATGCTAACCAGTATTTTAACACTTGCATATCAAGCTGCAACTGGCAAGTTGTTTCCTTGCAGTAAATAGATCATCTGCCCATACAAGTGTCCGGGTATTTCTTTTATTTCCATTGAACTGAAGAAGTTATTTGTAATAGTGACAAAACATCTTGTAGAACACAAACGTGCCTTGTTGACAGTACGTACTGATGTCATTGCCATGGAAATTGCAGATGGAACGAGTGATTGGGTGAGTTTGTTGTGTGGGTGAGTTTGTTGTGTTGTTGCATGCAGCACGCAACTTTGAAAGGACAGCTGAAAGGGGGAGGAATCCAGCCCTCTAGCAACGGGATAGCTTCATGGCGTCCACGGGCTGAATCCGGTTTGGGGTATATGTTTGCCCATGGCTGGTATAGAGATAACTGAAGCACTAAGAACGTTATCTCAATAATAGCCCATTTCCACTAGGATGCCACGTTCATTTCCAAATCTAATGCAGCACCCATGCTGATGCAAATTCACATTAGATACCCTCTACCCCTGCCATGCACGTCTATGGGGAATCACATGTGATGCAAAATTATGCAATATAATGTCAGTTTCCCCCCGCATGCAAATTGGGAAGCAGCCTATCGATTTCAAAAGGCCGTGTTTCCCCCTCCGAATTGGCCTGCCGGGAAATGCGAAAAATTCACATAAGTGGAAACATACCATAGGAGTACAAGGAAAGCTTGGACCAGAGAAGAGAATGGGAGCTGGAGGAATGACTTCTGTCACAGATACACATCTTTGTATTGCTGACTGTGCTTTTCATACCAGTATCTATAGGTAAACAGGGCAGTGGTTTATGGAGAGACATGTATAAAGTAGCTTAAAAAGAATCTGTACTGTCCGATTTGTATAATAAAAAACATACCAATTAAGTCACTGTGATCTCCTGGATTCCTCTTTGCCGTTTCCGCTGCAATCCTCGCTTTTAATCGCCAGTTTTAGGCAGTGTTTACAAACAAAAAACATGGCCGTTAACCAGGAAGTGATGTATGTATGTGTATATATATATATATATTGTTACAGTATACTACAAGTTTTTATTACATAGTGAATTATCTGCACTCCTGTCAGGGATTCTCAGTTTCTCAGCATGACCAGCTGAAACAGAGAGCAGAGGCCTGTCTGTAAAGGGATAAGCAAAGCACACACACAGAGCCTGCAGGGGGCCTGCAGAGGGCATGCATAACATCTCCCTATCACAGCAGAGGCAGCATTCCTCTCTGTGTCGAAAAAACCTGACAAAGGAAAGAAGATTAGTTATATTACAGAGACAGTGCAACTAGAAAAGGCTCCAGTAATCCAGAGCACATTAGAACAGATATAGGAACTTGTAGGATAGAAGAAATAAGGCTGAAAATTTTGTTACAGAGTCTCTTTAAGCTTAACCTATTCAGGTTCCGTGGTTTTCACGTGAGAAATGTTCACCTCCCATTCATTAGCCTATAACTTTATCACTACTTATCACAATGAACTGATCTATATCTTGTTTTTTCCGCCACCAATTGGGCTTTCTTTGGGGGGTACATTTTGCTAAGAGCCACTTTACTGTAAACGCATTTTAACAGGAAGAATAAGAAAAAATGGAAAAATTCATTATTTCTCAGTTTTCAGCCATTATAGTTTTAAAATAATACATGCCTCCATAATTAAAACTCACGTATTGTATTTGCCCATATGTCCCGGTTATTACACCGTTAAAATTATGTCCCTATCACAAAGTATGGCGACAATATTTTATTTGGAAATAAAGGTGCATTTTTTCCATTTTGCATCTATCACTATTAACAAGTTTAAAATAAAAAAATATAGAAATATTTCATCTTTACATTGATATTTAAAAAGTTTAGACCCTTAGGTAAATATTTACATGTTTTTTGTTTTTTTATTGTAATGTTTTGGTTTTTTTATAGTAAACATTTTATTTGGGTAGTTTTGGGAGGGTGGGGGGTAAACAATAGATTTATAATGTAAATGTGTGTTCATTTTAATTTATTTTTATTTTCAGTTGTAGTATTGCCATGAGTTTGTTTACATGACGTCACTCTAAGCGTAATACACGCTTAGAGTGGCGCATCGGGGAGGGAACGGCCAGAAAAGGCGCAGCTTCTGAGAGAAGCTGTCGCTTTTTCAGCGGGGGAGAGGAATCAGTGATCGGGCACCATAGCCCGATACATTGATTCCCTGGCTACCGAATCCGCGGCCGGGAGTGTGCGTGCACGCGCGCGATCGGCCGCGGGAGCACGCGGTAGCGCGCATGGTTCCTGGACGTAGTTTCTACGTTCAGGAACCAAAATAGGTTAAAGGGACACTTAAGCCAGAAAAAAAAGGAGTTTTACTCAACTGGGGCTTCTACCAGCCTCCTGCCGCAGTCCTGTGCCCTCGCAGCCACTCACTAATCCTCTGGTCCCCCCGCTTCGAGCTAGTTTCGTTTTTGCCGACAGGCCCGACAGGACTGGCCACGCGTAGCTTTCTCCACATTACCGACTGTAATTAGCTCTATTGTGGGCCGCAACGTGTACAAAAATATGCGTTGCCGCATATCTATGCGTAGGTAATGCGGCAACGCTTATCTTTCTGTACGCGTTGCGGCCCACAATAGAGCTAATTACAGTCGGGAATGCGGAGAAAGCTGCGCGTGGCCAGTCCTGTCGGCAAAAACGAAACTAGCTGGCAGCAGGGGACCAGAGGATTAGTGAGTGACTGCGAGGGCACAGGACTGCTGCAGGGGGCTGGTAGAAGCCCCAGGTGAGTAAAACTCTTTTTTTTCTGGCTTAAGTGTCCCTTTAAGTTTCTTTTTTTTTTCCTCTTGTGTTTTTAGTTCAACTTTATTGGGCCTGTTTATTGAGGGAAAAAGGGTGATGGTGGGGTTGGGTAACAAAAAGGGATTGCTACAGTTTTCACTTTCATAAATGTCAAATTAACTTTTTTTATTCACTATTGATGAGTGTTTGATCACCAGGATCGTGATTCACCAACATCGGCAATGTACAGCTCTAATCAATGGAACAGCGTTGGCGATCATCACCAGCTGTGAACACTACCACTGTCCTCCATTGTGGCCTATGAAGTTCTGGACTTTGAAAGTGGTAGGGCTTGTTCAGAGTGCTCAGAATCGTTGCAGAAAAATTCTGCATGTAAACTCACTGCCCAAACAGTTCTATGGGCCTGTTCAGAGTGCTGCATTGTAACTGATTGCGTTATTCTAACTCACTGTATGCAGGCTTTGTAATAAAGTCTGTCCAGTTTCCATTGCAGTTCACACTCATTATAACATGTACGTTATGCAACTGACCACTGTGAATCCAGCCTTAAAGGAAAGGTTCAGGGAGGGTGGGTAAAAAATAAAAATCAAATTCCACTTACCCGGGGCTTCCTCCAGCCCGTGGCAGGCAGGAGGTGCCCTCGCCGCCGCTCCGCAGGCTCCCGGTGGTCTCCGGTGGCTGACCCGACCTGCCCAGGCCGGCCTCTTCTGCGCTCCAAGGCCCGGAACTTCTGCGTCCCACGCCGGCGCGCTGACGTCATCGGACGTCCTCCGGGCTCTACTGCGCATGCGCAGTACTTCTGCGCCTGCGCAGTAGAGCCCGGAGGACGTCCGATGATGTCAGAGCGCCGGCGTGGGACGCAGAAGTTCCGGGCCTTGGAGCGCAGAAGAGCCCGACCTGGCAGACGGCCTGGCCAGGTCGGGTCGGCCACCGGGAGCCTGCGGAGCGGCGGCGAGGGCACCTCCTGCCTGCCACGGGCTGGAGGAAGCCCCGGGTAAGTGGAATTTGATTTTTATTTTTTACCCACCCTCCCTGAACCTTCCCTTTAAACAGAACCCATGACCAATAATTGAACTTCATCCCAATCAGTAGCTGATACCCCCTTTCCCATGAGGAATCTTTTCCTTTTCACAAACAGATCATCAGGGACATCTGTATGGCTGATATTGTGGTGAAACCTCTTCCACAGTGAGATGTCAGGACCATGGTCCTGACAGTTTCCGGTCTGTGAACCTCATTGCATTGTGGGAAAAAACAGCATCTTCTTCCACTGACATCACCTGCCAGCAGTAAAAATGTCAGCATGTCGTAAATGTCAGAATGTAAATCAGGGAGAGGAAAGATTTTACAATGAGCAAACACTGACTAATCATTTATACATACTTATTGTAAAAATGAAGCACTTTTTTAATACATTATTTTCACTGGAGTTCCTCTTTAAACTCGATTTTGTGATCCATAAAGTTATGATTAGACTGATCACTACTTTATAAATAAGATGATTATCACTAACTTGACATTTAAACATTGGCAAAATGGAGATCTTGCATAATCTCTTCACCTGTCAACAGATTTAGATCTAATCATAGTAATATATGAATGGCTCAAATACAATTTAAGTCTAAAATACTTCAAAGTCTTTTTTTCCCTGTGTACTCTGAAAAAAACAAAAAAAAACAAAAACAAAACCAGAGCAATAAAATAAAATAAAAAACAGATTTCCGTGACACTTTAAGCAATCTTAAACACTACTTGTCAAAATTTTGCCTTGCGATCAAGTTCAATTCTTTTTAATCAGATAGAACTAAATCATATTATTTCTCCATGTCCCTGCAAATAAGAGAATGGAATGTCACACTGGTTCTCTATTGCATGAGTCACGCTCCTTTAGTTAAGTTATGATTCTATGACAGATTTACCCAGAGGAATTTTAGAATCCGTTTAAAATAAAAAAAATTCCCTGATATTCTCTGGGATCAGCTGTTTCACTCAAAATGTATAGCAGGTAAAAAATAGAAACATCATACGTATTCACTTCGACAATAGATGTGATGTTTAAAAGAATGTGGAATGTACTTTGTCTCTGAATGCTGAGAGGCCACCCTCCGCCTTACTGTGAGTGTGCGTCATCTTACGATTATACAAAACGCTACGCCGAAACAGAAGATACATATCATAAGTGGCTAAACCTTCTCCTTAAAGGGAACCTGAAGGCAGCAAGAGGTATATGGAGGCAGCCATATGTATTTCCTTTTAACTACTTAACGACCACGTCACGCCAATGGGTGTGACCACGACGGCAGCCCCAGGACCGCCTAACGCCAATTGGCGTCAAGTCTGACTCCTGGGGCCAGCTATTGCAGGAGATCGCGTGCAGGCTGCTAGCGCATCTCCTGCTCGGTCCCAGTCTCCCAGCAGTGATCATTCTAGCTGCAGTCACTCACGTGAAACAAGCATGCAGGTAATCTTGTCAGATTTTTTACAGAAACACCTGATCTGCATGCTTGTTCTGGGGTCTATGGCTAAAAGTAATAGAGGCAGTAGATTCACAGGACAGCCAGCCAGGCAGTTTGCATTATTTAAAAGAAAATAAATATGTCTGCCTACATATCCTCTCACTCCAGGTGTGTTTTAATGGATAAGCGGGTTGCGTGATTAAAGAGGAACACCAGTGAAAATAACGTAATAAAAAAAGTGCTTCATTTTTACAATAAATATGTATAAATGATTAAGTCAGAGTTTTCCCATTGTAATATCTTTTCTCTCCCTGATTTACATTCTGACATTTACCACAAGGTGACATTTTTATTAATGGCAGGTGATGTCAGTGGAGGGAGATTCTGCTTGCTTTTTTGGCAGTTGGACCCAGCTGTAAACAGCTGTTATTTCCCACAATGCAATGAGGTTCACAGACAGGAAACTGGTAGAACCATGGTCCTGACTTCCCACTGTGGGAGAGGTTTCACCACAATATCAGCCATACAGAGCCCCCTGATTATCAGTTTGTGAAAAGGAGAAGATTTCTCAGGGGAAAGGGGGTATCAGCTACTGATAGGGATGAAGTTTAATTTCTTGGTCACGGTTTCTCTTTAAATACACACCTGTCCTGAAGTCCTCCCTCCAGGCAGGTGATTGCTCCGCCCTTCGAAGAACAGGCCCTGGTAAAAAAAAAAAAAAAATCAAATTTGCTGTAGAGCTTCTGGCCACACCCACATGTGTGGCCACAGCCAACCCCAGCTTGGCAGCTACAGCCTAATAGGTGGCAGGCCACGGCTATGCAGGTGGAGGTTTCTGAAGAGCTCCAACAAACTCTCAACAGAAAGGAGGGGGCGGAGACCTCAGGACAGGTGCATATTTAACTCTGATACTCTCCCATTTGTCCTCATTTAGACAGAGCAGGTACTCTTTAAAGGACTTACGAGGTGACATTTGTAAAAAAAAGTTCAGTACCTGTCTTTATTCTGTATGCACGGAGGACGCCATCCGCACCCTCCGTTTCCTTCCGCCGGGTCCCCCGGTCGTTGCCAGACCCCCGGTCTCATACTACATAGAAGTAATACATTTGGCCAATCAGGATTTTGCTGCTACCCGTGCACCAACACGGCTACAATGATCAAACTAAAAATAGTGCAAACTATAAATCCAGGTATCTTATGTAATATGACAGAAGTGTGTTCATTTATTAAGAATTCAGAAAGGGAAAAAAAAAGTGTGTAAAAATGACCAAAAAGAAACTGTATGGGTGATAACAACACTGAATATATTGGTTAAAAATGGAATATATATTAATTGCTAAATGCTATGTGATTTGTGTGACCAACAGTGTGAAGAAAGCATATAAGCTAAATGAATGACGTAAAGGAGACCTGAAGGGAGAGGGATAAGCAGGCTGGAGATGGACTAGTCGGATTTTTGCATCCTACAGTATATGAAAGCAGCATGGGAGAGCAGTCATTCATAGTGCATTTTAATCTGGGAAAAACGCAGTCTTTATATAACCAAATATAGGTACTCTCTGACTTTTCAGCAAGAAGGAGAGTGCAGATCAGGTGTTCTGACTCAGAACTGACCGCGCTGGTTGTATGCTTGCACCAGGTGTACATGACATCCAGCCAGCCAGCCATTATTTAAAGACCCTCAAACAGCATACATATTACAGTTTTGAAGTGAATCTGAAGTGAAGCTGCAAAAATAACAATCAAAATAAAACCCAGATACTTAAGAAGTGAGAGGGAAAGCTCTGGGTCCTATAGAGCCTTCCCATTCCTCTCTTGTCCCCGTTCCAGCGCTGGCTACCCCGTTCAAATCTCCTGCCACGGGAGGCTTCAGAAGTCTTTGGTAGCCCGAGTGCTCCCGAAAATGGGCCACTCCGTACTGAGCATAAATAAGTGCGCTATAGTGTGCTCTCTCGCGCCTGCTGCAATACAGAACGGGACTTCCAAATCCTCTTGCAGACCCATTGGACAGAGACTGCAAACGGCGGAGCAAGCACTGGAACACAGACCGCAGATTTGATTCAGGCTCCCTTCAGTGGCGTAACATTAGGGGCAAGAGGGGTAGCTGCGCATGAGGGGAAAGCATTGACCACCCACATTGGCGAGAAGGGCTTTCCCCTAAGCGCTCCAGCATTACACAGTGGCAGCAGCGGGGCAGGAATACGGACATACCTCCATGCATTCCACCACTGGAGGTTCCTCTCTCTAAGCATCTGAAGCACCCTCCTGTTTATCAGGAAGTAGAGTGAGGCACTTACAGAGACCGGACCTCTGCAGTGGAGTGCATGGAGGTATGTCCGTGTTCCTGATCCGCTGCTGCCACTGAGTAATGCTGGAGGGGGGTGCACTGAGTGGAGAGCCCGATGTGGATGGGCAATGCTCTCCCATCATGCGCTACGACACTGGGGCATCCATGCCTGGCTACACTGGGGTTATCTATGCCTGGCATACTGGGAGCACCAATACCTGGCTATACTGGGGGAACCTATACCTGGCTTTACTGGGGGCAGCTATACCTGGCTATACTGGGGGCACCTATACCTGGATATACTGAGGGCACCTATACCTGGCTATATTGTGGGTACCCATGCCTGGCTATACTGTGGGCACCCATGCCTTGCCATACTGTGGGCACATAAACTTGGCAATACTGGGGGCACCTAAACCTAGCTATACTGTGGGCACCTATACCTGGCTATACTGGGGGCGGCTATAGTGAGGGTACCTATACCTCGTTATATTGGGGCACTTATACCTAGGTATACTAGGGGCACCCATACATGGCAATACTGAGGACACCTATACCTGGCTATACTGGGGACAGGCACCTATGCCTATTTATACTGGGGACGGGTACCTATACCTGGCTATCTATACTGGGGATGGGCACCTATACCTGGCTATACTGGAGGCACCTATACCTGGCTATCTGTACTGGGGGCAACTGGCGGTGAGCTCCGTTCACCAAAACCACCTGCTTCGGCACCTATACCTGGGGTGGAGGGGGGGGGGGGCATCCAAATTTATGTAGGGGGGCCCAGCGATTTCTAGTTACACCCCTGGCTCCCTTTAGACTAATCAAGAAAGACAGGTTTTTGGTGAGTAGCAAAATACACTGCCTGTCCAAAAAAAGGTGAACACATGCAGTAGGTAAGAACTTCCAACTACTGCATGAATAATTATGATTCATCGAGGTCGGCTGACTATCTACTGAATGACTAGGTCATTTCATCATCTTACCCGATGGCGCAGGCTTGTTCCAAGATAACAGTGCCAGGAACCATTGGGCTCAGATTCTGAAAGTGTGGTTCAGGAAGCATTATTATTATTATTTAGTTTTTATATAGCGCCAACATCTTCAGCAGCATTTTACAGAGTATATTGTTTTGTCACTTAACTGTCCCTCAGGAGCTCACACTCTTATCCCTACCATAGTCATATGTCTATGTATGTACGTGTAATGTATGTATCATAGTCTAGGGCCAATTTAGGGGGAAGCCAATGAACTTATCTGTATGTTTTGGGGATGTGGGAGGAAACTGGAGTGCCTAGTGGAAACCCACACTGAGCTCGTCCATACCGCTCAGGAGGTTAATATACACACCCTAGCAATTTTTTAAGTTTCCAATCATTTTTATCATAATTGGGGAAACATTGAACATATGTGTGTGATGCATTGGTCATATTTTTGAAATGTTACAATCAGTCAGAAAAATGTATTGCAATTCTTAAATTGAACAGATATTTAAAAAATTGTATGGTGTGTGGCCACCTTAGTAGTAGTAGTAGTTCTGCACCTGCGCAGTCCGCTCCGGCCCACGTGGCGGTGATTGATAGGGCAGCTCGCGCAGGTGTAGTACAGGCCTGTACCTGGAGGTCGCCCTGACGTCATCGTCGGGGACCAGGACGGAGCTGCGGCGAACGGCTGATTGCGGAGCTGCGGTGAGGGACATGCTGGGAGCTCGGGGCTGGAGGAAGCCCCCGGTAAGTAGCACTTATTTTATCAATTTTCCCTGATGACTCCTTTAACAGTTAGGGCCCCTTTCCACTAGAGCAAATCTGCATGCGTTTTTTGCATGCAGATTCGCATAACCAATACAAATCAATGGGCCTGTTTCCACTTGTCAGAAATTCTGTGCGGTGGACTGCGCAGAAAAAAATCTGCATGGCAGAGCCATCAGAATTCGCACACCGCAAGGCTAGTGTGCGATTTGCCTGTAATGTATTTAATAGTTGCGTTTTCATTATGACAATTTTCCATGTGAATTTGCGTACGTTTTCACTTAAAAAATCAATGTAAAAGCACACAGGCACTGACAAGGTTAAATACGCATACTTACAAACAGATGCAAATTTTAATGAGATTTCACGTTAGAATTCGCATATGAATTTGCATTCACATGTGAATTCGTTTTTGCGTGTTCCGCAACTGAATCGCACCGCACTAGTGGAAACGGGCCCTTATAGATATTTTTTGTTTTTTCCAAACCTGAAAATCCCATACGTTGTAATCACGAATTATGACACCTCTTAATATTTACATAATTGGAGCTGTTTATAGAGACCCACAAAACAGATTTTCAGTATTTACAAAGAAAGAAAAGGAATCTCATGTGGTTTAACCAGCTGCCCAAAAAAGCAAACTCTGTGGGGGAGTGTATAAACTTTTGCTGTTGATTATGAATCACTAATATCATAAACACAAAAATAAATGCTTTAACAACTGAGTGCATAATTACCAGGCAAATTATCAGATGGCAACAGTGGACAATTGCATCAACCAATTCTGCAACACAGTCACATGCTTATCTAGCACAAATCTACTGTACTGTCTTAAAGGGACACTTAAGCCAGAAAAAAAAATGAGTTTTACTCACCTATGGCTTCTACCAGCCCCCTACAGCAGTCCTGTGCCCTCGCAGCCACTCACTAATCCACTGGTCCCCCGCTGGCAGCGGAGAGAGCAGGGACACGCACCGGCGGAGCAGGTAATGTATAGTTGGCGGAGGGGTTTGGGCGTCAGCGGCAGCTTCACAGATGGTGAATAGATTTCATGCTGAAATCGATTCACAATCTGTTTGCAGTAAAGGCAGCCATACGATCCCTCTCTGATCAGATTCGATCAGAGAAGGATCTATCTGTTGGTCGATCTGATGGCAAATCGACCAGTGTATGGCTACCTTAACCTCCTTAGTGGTATGGACGAGCTCAGCTTGTCCATTACCGCCGGAGGGTGCCGCTCAGGCCCTGCTGGGCCGATTTGTTTCAAATAAAAAGGAGCACACACAGCCGGCACTTTGTCAGCCGCGTGTGCTACCTGATCACCGATCCGCTGCGTGCAGCGGCAAAAAAGGGTTCCCAAAAGCCGCCCGAGCCCAGCGCAAACAGTTCCGGACAGCGCTAAGGGCTGGATCTGAGGCGGCAGACGTCAGGACGTCGACTGACGTCCATGACGTCACTCCGCTCGTCGCCATGGCGACAAGGAAAGCAAAACAAGGAAGACTGCTCATTGCGGCCTTCGTTGTTACTTCTGATCGCCAGAGGCGATCAGAAGTACGCATTAGGAGCGCCCTCTAGTGGGTTTTCAATAGTTTTTTTTTTATTAAAAAGATAGATGTGTGATGATTTTTTGCTACCTTTAAAAGGGACCTTAACTCTTGCACAGGACAGAAGGAAAACATAAAGGGATCCACCCTGTATGTATTTAGAGAGGTTAGTCTGGTTAACCCCCCCCCCCCATCTGTGACTAATCACAACTGTAATTTGATCTCTCAGCTGCTCAGCTGTGTCAGCTCAGGAATCTCCTCTGCCATGGCAGAGATGCTAATTGGTAAACACAGGATGCTAAGCATATGTCTGCTTCCATGAAAGAAGGAAGTAGACACACTGCAGATTTATTACAGTATTTGTATAATCTGTAACAAAGAAATGTTTTTTCATTAACCACTTCAGTGCCAGCGGTCTCTGTCTCTGGCCCCTTAAAGAGGAACTCCAGTGAAAATAATGTAATAAAAAAGTGCTTCATTTTTATAATAATTATGTATAAATGATTTAGTCAGTGTTTGCCCATAGTAAAATCTTTTAAATCCCTGATTAACATTCTGACATTTATTACATAGTGCCATTTTTACTGTTGGCAAGTGATGTAACTGCTGCTTGCTGTTTTGTTAGTTGGAAACAGCTGTAAACAGCTATTTCCCACAATGCAGCAAGGTTCACAGACAGGAAACTGCCAGAAGTACCTCGGTACTCAGAGCTTCTTGTGGGAGGGGTTTCACCACAATATCAGTCATACAGCGCCCCCTGATGGTCTGTTTGAGAAAAGGAATAGATTTCTCATGTAAAAGGGGGTATCAGGTACTGATTGGGATAAAGTTCAATTCTTGGTCAGAGTTTCTCTTTAAAGGACAAGTCCAAGGTGGAAAAAAATAAAGATCTACTTGCCCGGGGCTTCCTCCAGCCCCTGGCAGCTGATATGTCCCTTGCCGCAGCTCCGGTGTCCCCTCCATTGCAGATGCAGACCACGCCAGATCACCATCGAGTGGGCTGCAACGGTGAGAGTGCGGTGCTATCGGAGGTAGCGTGTGGCGGGCTAATTGAAATCTAAGCCCTGGCAGGGATAACAAGTCCCAAACAGGGTGTAGATTTTAATTAGCACAGTCAAGAATCAGTTAAAGGTTATCATTATTATTATTGAGTTATAAAGCGCAAACCTATTCCGTGGTGCTGTAAAAAGTAAAGATATTTTGCTATTGCCTATCTTTTAGAGCAGAGAGGAAGTTCTACGTTCTGGTCCACTTTAAGAGCTGCAATTTGCTTCTTATAATTTTGCTAGATTTAAACACCACAGAAATAACCTACCGATATATAAAAAGTGGTCTAGGGAAGGTTTTACTTGGAAGCTATGCTATTCCTGAGGAGGATGTAAGAGGCATGGCTGCAATAAATGCATGTAAAATTTTTAAATAGAAAGCTGTACAATGAGTTGCCACACAATTAAAATGTCTACATTTAACAGCATGATCTGCCAGACCTGCCATTTTGCTTGAATTATAATAGCAGTTTACAATATCATGCATGAATGATGGTGAGACAAGTACTGAAGATAGAGGAATGTGGGGAAGACCGGAAAAGGCAGATAAAGTTCTGAATATTCTGTCTCTGATGTAACTTGAGTGCTGTGTTGCATTTAGAAAGATTCCGAGACGGTGCTCTACAGACTCTCTGAGATTGTTTTATTTTGAAGCACTCACTCACAAATAGAGTTCCACCAGCACTGTTGTGTCATTGAGGGTCCTTTCACACAGAGGTGGTGTGGTAAATTTAACGCGCCCCACCGCTGTCTAATGAAATTCTATTGGGGAGTTCACACTTCCCACTTGCAGTACGCTGTGCCGGAAGTGCCCTATGTAACGCGCGTCCACATCTACATTACAGTGCAGCTGAAAGTCATGTAAGTCTATGGTAACACGTGTGTATTTAAAAAAAAAAACACTGCAGTTTTCACCATCGCTCAGCTGAGGAAGCGTATTTTAACAATACGCTTCTGCGCACGTCATCGATTGCCCAACAGGAGGAGAGTGTCACTTCCTGCTTGGCCGGATGCCAGCTGGGGATTAACACGTACTAAGGCGATAATCCCCGAAGGCCTGTGTTTTTGCAGTGTGAAGCTGGCCTCAATTTCCTATCGTAGCCAAGTCACTTGTCAGTCAATTCTCTTCACTCCATGCAGTATCTTCCCTCCTCCCTTGCCAACTACTTGACCACTAAGAATGCAAGTTCTTAATGTTCTCCCTAACTGGATGTATGTTGGAGGAGGAGAGGTACAGAACAAAAAGGCAGGGGCAGCTAAGGGCCAAAGAGATGTGAGGCAGCGCAAAACAAGAGAAATATAGCTGGCTGCTGGGGAGGGGGGGGGGGGGGATCTGTTATTGACTGAGGAGTCTGTCACTGAGGAATCTGTTACTGATTAAAGGGATACTTAAGTCAAAAATAAAAAATGATTTTTACTCACCTGGGGCATCCCTCAGCCCCCTGAAGCTGTATGGTGCCCTCACAGCCTCGTTCCGATCCTCCTGTCCCCGCCGGCGGCTACTTCCGGGTTTGGCGACAGCCGCCGACAGGCTGGGAACGCAAATGATTCACCGTGTTCTCAGCCGCTATATCACTCTCTATGCTGCTATAGCGTATAACATATACGAGAGATGAGGAGATCTGTCATTGAGAAATCTGATATTGACTGAGGGGTCTCTGAGGTATCTGTTACTGATAGAGGGGGTTCTGTCACTGAAGAAACTGTTACTGACTGAGGGGTCTGTCACTGAGGCTGCAATTCCACTTGTGCGGTGCGAATCGCCGCGGTACAAATTTGCATGCAGATGCGAATTTCGCACGCGGGTCTATGCGAATTTTCATGCGAATTTGCATGAATGACGATGTATGCGAATTTAACCATGGCAGTGCTGGTGTGCTTTTTCTATTGTTTTATGCGAATTTGCATGAAAATTTGCATACCCAAACCTCATGCGAATTTCCTATTTAATACATTGTATGCGATTCGCATAGCGGTATGCGAATTCTGATGGCTCTGCCATGCGAATTTTTTCTGCACAGAAAAACGCAAAGGAATCCTGACAAGTGGAAACAGTCCCATTCACTTGTATTGCTATGCGAATTTGCATGCAAATTCGCGATAGTGGAAATGGGCCCTGAGGTATCTGTTAAGGCGCGTACACACGCCATACTCTTGCAAACTAGGGGTCCGTCAGATCCTCCCGCTGGGCGGACATTCAGCCGACAATAACACGTGTGTACACGCTGTCGGCAGACTGATAAGACTGTTTCTGACAGATCTGCTGAGCGGATTTAGACAGGCAAAACTCTCTAAATACATAAAGGGTGCATTTCTCTCTGTTTTTCTTCTGTCCTGTTCAATAGTTCAGGTACACTTTAAACCAATGAATAATTCCTCCACCCCACTATGCCCACGAGACTAAAATGGAAGCGTTTGTTTCACACTGACTGGGAGTGTGCGGGCAGCTGCGGGTCACCGATGATCTATCCTTTTTATATTTTGAAAAACTAAAATCCTTTGAACAAGATTTTTTATTAGTTGCTATAAAATACTGTTCTATGAAATGGAAATAAAGCGGTTTCTAAGCTGGGGGAATTAAGTGATGTATTGATTATATTTACAATTTCCATGTGGAAACAATTGGAATCTTTTCTTTATGTTCTCTGCAGTAACTAGTCAATATGAAAACCTCAAAACACGTATGAAAGAAAATCCAATCAGTTTTAAAAATCAGCTGGTGTCTCCATGTAGAGACCTGTGTGGTAGGTCAAGCCTTTGGCTCGTGTGTTTTCCAGCAAGCCAGGAGTTAATGGCATCACGCTGGGCGCTCAGGTAAAAATCAGTAACGCTCTATGTCAGTCTGATCCAAGAACTGCTGATTAGTTTTGTGGAAAGTCTCCTCTTCTTTTTTTTTTCATCTTGGGAGTGGATTATATATTTATTAAAGCAAATATGCCAGCGTGTGTTTGGTTTCTTTCCTTGTTCCGTGACCTGACAATGAGCTGCCCCCCACGAGTGGATGTGCTACAGGATTTAATCAAAGGATTAAACAGGGCTTTGATCTCAGGCCACCAATTTCACCCTGGCAAGCAGTCAAGTTCACATTAGCATGAGACCAAGTGGGTCACCACAATGGCAGATAAAAGTCAGGATTTCCATTATAGGGCCTTCGCTGTCCCTGATATTTTGTAGAATGCATTTCCTATACACTGTAGTTCACTGCTGAGCAAAAAAAGATGCACCTAGAAGGATGGATATATGGAAGACACCGCTGCTTAAGAGGTTTTTTTTTTTTAATGGATAACTAGGTTTCACTGTGTGCTTTTAACACAGAAAGCTTTCAGAGTAAAACCCGCTTACTTACAAAAAAATAGGACATAAACAAGTGGTACAGAATTAATTTGTATTATTTAGAGGCCAATTTCAGGCCTAGCTTTTATCTTACATTTAGATAGCGTGGAAAGGGGATAAAATGTTTCTGCACATGAATTGTAGTAGCACAGTCCAACCTGCCAGAAGGGTATGCAGTGCAAGAAGGTTGGCCCTCTGTATGTGTCTTTACCAGGGTGTGCTCTTGAAAACAATAAAGGAAGCCTTGGGAATCCCCCATGAGGAGATGGACTCGATCAGGCCTGCGCAGACTATGGCCCGTGGCTTCCATGAACCAGCCCGTCGCTAGAGGATTCCTCCTATCCTCTCCCTCCCGCTGTCCTTACAAAGTAGCGTGCAGCACGCAAAAACACAATGTACTCACCCAATCACTCATTCCAGCGGTGTGGCAACAGTGGCAACATGTGACACACCGTCATGTGGTGTCACCGTGTCATGATGCCCCGTTGCCAGGAAGATCGCAGCTGGAACAAGTAATTGGGTGAGTTACACTTTCTAGTCCAGAGGGAGGGATGGAGAGAGATTTGGTAGGATTGGGCCACAGTTTAGAGGAAACGTTTACCCATTCCTGGACTAGACCAAAACCTACCAGAAAAAGATTCAGAGTCATCAGATAAATAAGGCCTCTTTTGCACAAGGACATGAGCACCTTCGGGCAGCAATTTCATGCTGGCAAATGTCAGTATTTGTAACCCCTTGTGTGTCAGTGTTTTGCACAAAGTCTGGTTACCCGGCAAAAACAAAGGAAAAAATAATTATGTTGTGTCTGAGCAGAACTACGTTCAGATGTGACTCAAGGCAATGGCTGCCTCTCCACTGCTTGTGCTGACCACCAGCAAGTGCCTGGCTGGTGGATGGGAGCAGCTGACAGCTGGTGAATTCAATCCTTTCATTCTCCGGTGTGAAAAAGGTCTCAGGCCTAGCACACTAGAGCGCTTTCTTGGAGTTGCCAGCAATTCCAAATCCATGAGACTAAGGAGAAAAAGTAAATTGCATATGGGCCCATATGCGGTTTTAATCTGCTTTCAGGGCATTCTGCCTCTTCTACTGGGAGTATACCACTGGATAAGGAGGAACAGCCAGACCCGGATTTGCCTCACAGGAGCCTATAGGCACAGATGTCCTGGCACCTTAGACTTCTCCCTCTATGAACCTACAAACCCCACCAAACAGCACCACAAGTGTGCTGGCTGTCCCAGCTGCCACTTCTCCCTAACCTCCCTTGCCCGTCATAGGTAGCTACAGGTGCCCTTTAGTATTGGCCAGAAGTACCCTCAATATTAAGTAGTTAGAGGTCCAGCTAACACTTGAAATACTTATTTCAAGTATTAGACATTTGGTCAGTGGAATGCAGAGACCCGGGTGAGTAACCTCTCATTTACACTCTCAACAGGACTCTACATAGTGAAGGAGGCACTCAGGGAGGGGAGTGGGCCGCCTTTTCATCATGTGGCGCCTGTAGGCACGTGCCTACAATGCCTTATGGTAAATTCGGCCCTGGGAACAGCTTTGTATTAACTTTGGAATTATGGAGAGTAAAGTGACTCTTGTGCTGGTTGTGATTCTCCTGAAACCCATAGGTTTTCCACGGGAGGACAGTTATATTTTTTGCCATTTTTGGCAATACCGTATTTATCCAGGATCGCCAGAATTTGGAAGACTCACTAGAACCTCTCAAATGAGACCTGCAGAGAAGTTTGTACAATTTAAGATCTGAACGTTCTAACCGTACCTTCTATTACTTTAATATCACGGAACCCCAGAGAGAGTTGTCAAGCAGCATTGTAAATAAGACAAGACTCTGAGGACTTCTGCAGTAAGTGTCTAGCTGTGGTCTAGAATATATATATATATATAAAAGCCTTGCATCATTCTATGATTACGTCTTTGTCATTTCCATAGTGGCCCACATTTGGAAGCCATGAAGAAAATGATCGTACAGTGTCTTTAATTTGCATAAACAAGATTTATGCATGATGTCTTCAGAATGAAATGCCGTCTTCCGTTCATAAAAAAAAGAAAGCGGTCAGGATTTTAATAATAATTCTGTCTGCCGAGTGACAAGAGGCCAGCCATAATTGAAGATCAGATGGATTGTTTTACAAAGCCGTCTAATAATAAAAAATGTTATATTGCACTTAAGAAAAGTTTCCAAGGGTGGATGTGGCTCATTACACAACTACATGTGATTTCAGGAAAACTGTGGCACGGCTCATGCAAACGCTCTCAGCCTTAGCCCAAGCTAACACACTACAAGTAGGCACACGACTGGATGCTGGTCAAAATGGTCAAAGGACGAACTAACACACATTCATGTTTATAGATGCTTTTGTTATTTTTAGAGTCACGGCTGTTAAAAAAAGAAGAGTTTTCTGTGTTATGTTCTATTAAGATCGCCAGGGCGGCTGCATGAGGGTTTCTTTTTAAATAAAAAAAAAACTATTTCATGCAGCCAACTGAAAGTTGGCTGCATGAAAGCCCACTAGATGGCGCTCCGGAGGCGTTCTTCTGATCGCCTCCGGCGGCCAAAAGTAACACGGAAGGCCGCAATGAGCAGCCTTCCGTGTTTGGCTTCTCCTGTCGCCATGGCGACGAGCGGAGTGACGTCATGGACGTCAGCCGACGTCCTGACGTCAGCCGCCTCCGATCCAGCCCTTAGCGCTGGCCGGAACTATTTGTTCCGGCTGCGCAGGGCTCAGGCGGCTGGGGGGACCCTCTTTCGCCGCTACTCGCGGCGGATCGCCGCAGAGCGGCGGCGATCGGGCAGCACACGCGGCTGGCAAAGTGTCGGCTGCGTGTGCTGCTCTTTATTTCATCAAAATCGGCCCAGCAGGGCCTGAGCGGCACCCTCTGGCGGTAATGGACGAGCTGAGCTCGTCCATACCGCTAAGGTGGTTAATGACAAGCTGACTTATAAAAACATCCTGCTAGAGCCTCTTAATGCCTCCAGGACGTTTTTATAAGTCAGGCAGTGCTGCTGCCACTGTGTGCATGCGCGCTCCCGCGTCTGCACGTGCGCTTTCCGGCGCATGCATTCTTGTTCACGTGAAAATAGTGAACAAAAAAATCCACCATAGAAAAAATACACCTTTATTTCCAAATACTATATTGTCAGGTGTCACCATACTTTGTAACTGAATCAGACCTCTGCTGGTTCCTTACAAACTCAATGCATCTTCCTCAAGATGGTGAAAACTGAACTGCTGAACTGTTAGCAGAAACTCTGTAACTAGCTAAGTAAGTAGCCAAGTTTATTTATTTACTTAGATAGTTACATATTAAAAGCAACAGCACGGCTCTATAGTGTGTGAGCCACATTATAAATCAGCTGTACCTGAGTGTCTGCTAGCAGTTTAACCAGTGTCTGCATGCACAGAAATCCCAGTCTGGACCTGACAGAGACAGTTACCAGGGCAGATTGTGGCTGAACGGCACACCGCTGGAGGACGGCGAGGGACTTAGACTTGTTTATTAGACTGGAGGAAGCCCCAGGTAAGTATTGATTCTTTGTATTTACTGATCTCTGGTACACTTTAAAAGGTGAAACTATATGCAATGCGAGTGCAAGACTCTAATCAGCTAATTAATCCAAAAGGATTCATATTTCATTTTATTAGTTACACCTTTTAAGTTGAATTACTGAAATAAATAGACTATTGCACAATATTCACATTTTTTGCGTTTCACCTGCACATGTATGAATATTGTGTTTAGCTGCTGATGGAAACAAGGACTCTCTTCACAAACAAACTCATTAAAGGGAACCAGAGATGAACGTTTCACACAAAATAAACATATCAGTTGATAGCTTGTAAAGAATAAATGCTCTACCTGATAATTTCGCCACTCTGGTGTGCCTTTTTTAGTGTTTTTTATCCATTATTGCTTCAGGAAAAATCAAATATGGCCGCCGGCTCATATCCCTACTGCTTCCGGGTTATGAGTTGTTCTGGATGTGCTGTCTAGGCTATATGAGACTATGCTGCTATCTAGGCTATATGAGAAAGGCTGCTGTGTGCTTTCATTTTGGTATGATGTGCAGCTGCCTGTAGGAAGTGTCTCTCATAGGAATGAAACTGCAGCCATCATCAGTATCTACAGTATGCAGACAGAGTGCACACAGAGCACACAGATCATATTGCATATTTGCTCTGAAAACTTGTCTGTTTCAGAGCTTCTCTCTCAGCAGGAGCAGCCCCTCCCATGTCATTACAGCTCTCAGTATGCAAAGCAGGAAATTTGAGCCAGGAGGTAGCAGGCTTGGGCTTGAAAAGACTCCACAGAAGAGTGACTCAGCTATAATGATTCCAGGTCAAACCTAGACTGAGCCAGTCGGGGATTCTTATCACAGCTGCTAATAGACTAATTAAGCAGATAAGAATGAAACTAAAAGCAGGGTAGGTGTTTACTGTCATGTTCCCACTGATAAATGTAATAAAATACATGAGGGTGCTTCGTCTCTGGTTCTCTTTAAAGCTAATGGGACTTGTCTACAAAAAAAAAAAAAAAGAAAGAAACCAGTTACTTACCTAAGGAGAGGGAAGGCTCTGGGTCCTAATGAGCCTTGCCTCTCCTCTCCTGGTGCCCTCGGTGAAGCGCTGGCTCCCCCATTTAAAACCCCCGCCGCGGGGGACTTCAGAAGTCTTCAGGAGCCGAGTCCTCCAGAAGACAGGCGGCTCCATACTGCACACACACGTGTGCGCGAGAGAGGGGGCTCGCTCATGCGCAGTGTAGAGCGGCCCGTCTTCAGGAGCACTCGGGCTCCTGAAGACTTTCCAAAGTCACCTTCGTCAGCGGAGCGAGCAGTGTTTGACCAAATTAGTCAAATACTGCTCCCGGGGACAGCGCAGCACCGAGGGCACCGGGAGAGGAGAGGGAAGGCTCATTAGGGACCTAGAGCCTTCCCTCTCCTTAGGTAAGTATCTAACTTTTTTTTTTTTTTTTTACAGTGGTTCCCATTTACTTTAATCTGCTTGAAATAAGTCTATAGGGCTGTTTTACACCAGGAGTGCTTCTATGGCCTTTTAACACTGGGGGCAATTGTGCTGCACTTGTTAATTTGCCAAAGCACTAGTGTCATGTCACTTTATGAGGGTGTTCTCAAAGCAGAGTTTTTATTTTTATCTGAATTGAAATCATGCTGCGTATACCATTTTTCAGAGCGATCTAACTAGAGGCAACTAGAGCGATTGCCTTTTGACCAAACCGCAATCTCTCTACCTGCGCAATCTAGCGATTCATTGTTAAGTATAGCATTGCTGCAAAATCGCTTTTCAATCGCTACCCATAGCGATTTTGCACCTCTTGGACTACCAAGAAAGCACAATTCTATTGAAGAATTTCAAAACTACTGTGTTAAGGTGGCCACTAACGACCCAATTTCTAGTGAAAAATCGTTCAAGCAATCAGTGAAATCATTCACTACACCATCAACGAACCAATCTTTGCTTCCTATTTATCTCAACCCAAAATCCAAATTTTAGTTTGACGAAACTCCAATTGGACAACCATTTCTATAATAGTTTGTAATCGATTGTGCCCATCAACGGAGATTATTTTCAACCAATCCGGTCAGAATTTCTGATCGCTCTAATGATTTTTTATTGGAAACTGGAGCATTAGTGGCCACCTTAAAGGGACTCTGAGGAGTAAAAGAAAACAAAACTGGAACTTACCTGGGGCTTTCTCCAGCCCACCGTAGGTCGGGAGGTCCCCTGGCATCCTCCTGGCTCCTCTCCCGGTCCCTCCGCAGAAATCACGACCAGCGACACTGGGGCCAAGTGAACAATGACTTGCTTGTCATCACGTCATTACAGATTTTTTGTTTTGCCATAGTTCCTCCTTAACCTCCCTGGCGGTACGCAGTTTCAGAGGCTGCGTCCGCCGGGAGGATTTTTTGTAACAAAATGTGTTTTATATCTGTTAGCTAGCACTTAGCTAGCTAACTATGTCCCCCAAGCCCCGCCGCACCATTTAGCACCCCCGATCGGCGCCGGCAATACGTACCCCTCCGCAATCCCACGAGAGCCGCAGCTTCCCATTGAGCTTCACGTGTTGCTATGATGACGAACGGAGATGACGTAATCGATGTCATGACGTGATCCGCAGTCCCGATCGCCGCCATAGCGAGGCCTGGAGCTGATTGGGAGGCGGGATCCTGGGGGGTACATATTACAGCGGTGATCGGGGGAAGCGGAGGCACGTGGGAAACATAGTTAGCTAGCTAAGTGCTAGCTAACAAATAAACACATTTTGCTACATAAATTCCTCCCGGGGCCATGAGATCCCCTGCGGCGGCTTAATACTGTATACAGTAGATGTCACAGTTTTCATCTTTTTCACTATATACTGTACTGTTACTGATATGTGTTCAGTTATACTGTTACATTTGCATTCTTCCCATTGAAAAGAAAAGAACGTTTGTAAAACAGATGTTTTAGGTTTGTATTTTCAATACAATGCCACTAGAAAATAATAAAAAAAAATGGCTCCCAATTATTGACTGAATTAAGATCCAGTACTTAAAGCACATGGCCTCGATTCACTAAGATTATGCTGGTGATAATAAGGCAAGAGAAAACTTACCACCATACATCGATCGCTATGTTCAGTGTTAATTCACTGAAGAAGCTTGCCTTATTAACCACTGTAGGCTTACACCCCCTAGTGACCACTGCACCTTTAAGGTCTCGCTGCAGGGCCGTACAACTCAGCACATCACGTGATCCGTCCCCCCTTTTCTGCCCACCAACAGAGCTTTCTATTGGTGGGCTCTGATCCCTGTCGGCATGTTTATTTATTTATTTATTTTATTAATATCACTATTTTTTTTTTTATACCCAGCCCTCAATCCCTCCACAAGCCAATCACCACGATCAGCCTATGACAGCCGATCACTCCTGTGCCTCCCCAGGGGACGGCCGAGTGACATGGCTGTCCCTAGTACAGCGCTGCCTTAAATCTCAGCGCTGTACATTGTAAATAGACGGCGGTTTCTGCTCCGCTCTGTCATTGAAGTGGAGATGATGATATCAGGGTGCTCGATCTTCTGCAAAACCCCACTCCAGAACTGCTGGCGTTGAGTGGTCCTGGGACTGCCGCCGCATCCACGCCAATTGGCATGGAGTGGTCGGGAAGTACAGTTGTGTTCAAAATTATTCCACCCCGAATGCAGTAAAGGGTTTTAGGGAATTTTTAGGGAATTTAGTGTACATTTGTAATTGTGTTCAGAATGAAATCTTACAAGGACTTTTTAAAGAACCAAATGCAACTAAAATGACATCAATTGTTTTTGTAATACAGTATTAAATGTTTTTTTGTGTGATTTCTTCATTGACACAATTATTCAACCCCTTAAACTACCACTCTAAAAGTGGCCATACACTGGTCGATTTCCCATCAAATTCGACCAACAGATAGATCCCTCTCTGATCGAATCTGATCAGAGAGGGATCGTATGGCCACCTTTAATGCAAACAGATTGTGAATCGATTTCAGCCTGAAACCGATCACCATCTGTGCTGCTGCCGCCCCCAAGCATACATTACCTGTTCCGGCCGGCGCGAGTCCCCTGGTCCCCGCTGTCTTCTTCTCTGCTCTGGGCTCCAGACCGTTCCTGCAGCTACTGAACTTCCTGTCCAGGGGAAGTTTAAACAGTAGAGGGCGCAGTTCTGTGTAGCTGCAGCCGGTCCGGAACCCAGCGCGGAAAGAAGACAGCAGGGACCAGGGGACTCGCGCCGACCGGAACAGGTAATGTATTGCGTCGGTCTTCGGGCATTCGAACGCCGCTATCGACGCACTCCCGATCCGTCGGCAATCGAGAAAAATCTTCCGCAAGGACGGATCGACGGGAATGATTGCTTTCAGACGGAAATCGATCGTTCTGTCAGCGGTGTGCGCGGCGATTTCACAGTCGATTCTATCACTGTGATCGAATCGGCTGTATATCGGCGGGAAAATCGTTAGGTGTATGGGCCCCTTTAAGAACAGAGGTTCATTCAAGTGTTTTCGATTAGGTATAGAAAACACCTGTGGATGTTAATGAGCAGCAATCAAGCATAATAAGCACCAAGCATAATAAGCACCAATCAAGCACAATAAGCACCAATTAGGCAGATTTAAAATGACTGTGATACTCAGCTCCTTCTAGACATTTACTGGTGTGTTTACAAACATGGTGAAGCCAAGAGAATGGTCCAGGAAGACAAGAGAAGAGGTGATTTCTCTTCACAGGAAGGGCAATGGCTATAAGAAGATTGAAAAGATGATAAACATACCAAGAGACATCATAGGAAGCATCATTCGCAAATTCAAGGCAAAGGGCACTGTTGAAACACTACCTGATCGTGGCAGAAAGAAGATGCTGACTTCAAATGCTGTGCGCTACCTGAAGTGCAAAGTGGAGAAAAGTCCCAGTGTGACTGCTGAGGAACTGAAAAAAGATTTGTCAGATGCGGGTACTGAAGTTTCAGCTCAGACAATAAGGCGCACACTGCGTAATGAAGGCCTCCATGCCACAACTCCCAGGCGCACCCCCTTGCTGTCTCCAAAGAATAAGAAGAGTCAACTGCAGTATGCCAAAAGTCATGTGGACAAACCACAAAAGTTTTGGGATAGTGTTCTGTGGACTGATGAAACAAAATTAGAACTGTTTGGGCCCATGGATCAACGCTATATTTGGAGGAGGAAGAACAAGGCATATAAATAAAAAGAACACCTTGCCTACTGTGAAGCATGGCGGGGGGTCATTCATGCTTACGGGCTGATTTGCTTCTGCAGGTACAAGGAAGCTTCAGCGTGTGCAAGGTACTATGAATTCTCTTCAGTACCAGGAGATATTGGATGAAAATGTGATGCAGTCTGTCACAAACCTGAGGCTTGGGAGACGTTGGACCTTTCAACAGGACAATGATCCCAAGCATACCTCCAAGTCCACTAGAGCATGGTTGCAGATTAAAGGCTGGAACATTTTGGAGTGACCATCGCAGTCACCAGACTTAAATCCGATTGAGAACCTCTGGTTGGACTTAAAGAAAGCAGTTGCAGCGCACAAGCCTAAGAATGTGACTGAGCTGGAGGCTCGATTGAAAATAGATTCTATCGAATCAGCCAACCGATCGATTTGCGCTCGATTTCCCATAGAGGCCCATAGAGTTGCATTAGATCTAATAATGCATTTAGATTGATTTCCAATAGATTTAAATCTGAAATCTATTGGAAATCTGTTAAAAGTAAGCAGCACACATCAGACAGATTCCTGTCAGATACGACTTGACAGGCATCGGACAGTAATCTATCCAATGGTCGACTCTGCTGCAAATCTATAAGTGTATGACCACCTTTACTTTAGAATTCTGTAGTTATTTTAAAGGATACCCAAACTGACGTGTGACATGATGAGATAGACATGTGTATGTACAGTGGCAAGCATACTACAGTGAGTTGCAAAAGTATTCGGCCCCCTTGAAGTTTTCCACATTTTGTCACATTACTGCCACAAACATGCATCAATTTTATTGGAATTCCGTGTGAAAGACCAATACAAAGTGGTGTACATGTGAGAAGTGGATCGAAAATCATACATCAATCCAAACATTTTTTACAAATAAATAACTGCAAAGTGGGGTGTGCGTAATTATTCAGCCCCCTGAGTCAATACTTTGTAGAACCACCTTTTGCTGCAATTACAGCTGCCAGTCTTTTAGGGTATGTCTCTACCAGCTTTACACATCTAGAGACTGAAATCCTTGCCCATTCTTCTTTGCAAAACAGCTCCAGCTCAGTTAGATTAGATGGACAGCGTTTGTGAACAGCAGTTTTCAGATCTTGCCACAGATTCTCGATTGGATTTAGATCTGGACTTTGACTGGGCCATTCTAACACATGGATATGTTTTGTTTTAAACCATTCCATTGTTGCCCTGGCTTTATGTTTAGGGTCATTGTCCTGCTGGAAGGTGAACCTCCGCCCCAGTCTCAAGTCTTTTGCAGTCTCCAAGAGGTTTTCTTCCAAGCTTGCCCTGTATTTGGCTCCATCCATCTTCCCATCAACTCTGACAAGCTTCCCTGTCCCTGCTGAAGAGATGCACCCCCCGAGCATGATGCTGCCACCACCATATTTGACAGTGGGGATGGTGTATTCAGAGTGATGTGCAGTGTTAGTTTTCTGCCACACATATCATTTTGGCCAAAAAGTTCCATTTTGGTCTCATCTGACCAGAGCACCTTCTTCCACATGTTTTCTGTGTCCCCCACATGGCTTGTGGCAAACGGGACTTCTTATGCTTTCTGTTAACAATGCCTTTCTACTTGCCACTCTTCCATAAAGGCCAACTTTGTACAGTGAATGACTAATAGTTGTCCTATGGACAGAGTCTCCCACCTGAGCTGTAGATCTCTGCAGCTCGTCCAGAGTCACCATGGGCCTCTTGACTGCATTTCTGATCAGCGCTCTCCTTGTCCAGCCTGTGAGTTTAGGTGTATGGCCTTGTCTTGGTAGGTGTACAGTTGTGCCATACTCCTTCCATTTCTGAATGATCGCTAGAACAGTGCTCCATGGGATGTTCAAGGCTTTGGAAATCTTTTTGTAGCCTAAGCCTGCTTTAAATTTCTAAATAACTTGATCCCTGACCTGTCTTGTGTGTTCTTTGGACTTCACGGTGTTGTTGCTCCCAATATTTTCTTAGACAACCTCTGAGGCCCTCACGGAGCAGCTGTATTTGTACTGACATTAGATTACACACAGTTGCACTCTATTTAGTCATTAGCACTTATCAGGCAATGTCTATAGGCAACTGATGGCACTCAGATCAAAGGGGGCCGAATAATTATGCACACACCACTTTGCAGTTATTTATTTGTAAAAAAATGTTTGGAATCATGTATGATTTTCGTTCCACTTCTCATGTGTACACCACTTTGTGTTGGTCTTTCATGTGGAATTCCAATAAAATTGATTCATGTTTGTGGCAGTAATATGACAAAATGTGGAAAACTTCAAGGGGGCCGAATACTTTTGCAACCCACTGTAATAACTATGCTGTGTTCCTTTTTTTCTTTCTCTGCCCGAAAGAGTTAAATATCAGGTATGTAAGTGGCTGACTCAGTCCTGACTCAGACAGGAAGTGACCACAATGTGACCCTCACTGATAGGAAATTCCAACTATAAAACACTTTCCTAGCAGAAAATGGCTTCTGAGGGCAGAAAAGAGATAAAAAGGGTCAATAGTTTATAGATTTTAGCTCTGGCATACTTTAATGAATGTGTCATTGAGCAAAAACAATAAAACAGTTAAAACTTAAAAAGTAGATTTAAACATAAAATAAAACTGGAATATCTTGAAAAGTCATTTTTAGGTGAAGGAAGATAGATACAATCATTTATTTCATTAGTTTAGTTTCACTTTGGGTGTCCATTAAGGATTGAAAGAATAACTTTAGAAACCTCTCCTTAACGTAAAGTCAGAAGTGTTAACTTTAGGTTTGCCTGAGGTAAACTGTTTAGTGAATACTACATGCCTTATCACCATGGTGATAACACTAGAAACAGCTCAGAAACGTTATGAACCTCCTTAGCGGTATGGCCGACACTGTGTCGGGCATACCGCTCTGTGGCCCCAGGAGTCCCCCATAATTAAATAATTGTGCCAAATGAATGTAAATCCTCTAGCAAGCACTAGGCTAGCTAGTAAAAGTCTCCAGCACCCCTGGAGCCCCACGAGATGCCCCCGTTTATACGTTATCCCCCCCTGAATCCAGCGATCGCGCAGCCTCCCAGCACAGCTCCGGTCTCTCTATGGGGAGGATCGGGTTTGCACATGATGTCAGCGACGTCATGACGTCATCTGCGATCCTCCCCAAAGAGAAGACCGGAGCTGCGCCGATCGCTGGATCCAGGCTGGGTAACGTATAAATGGCGGCGATCAAAGGGAGCAGCGGCGATCAACGGGTGTCGGAGACTAGAGGATTTATAGCCATTAGGCACATTTATTTTCTAATCTGGCAAAAAGTAATAAAACCTCGTGAGGGGCGTAATGCTCAGGAGGTTAAAGACAGGAGATAAGCTTGGTGAATTGAGGCCAAATTACCGTATGTGCTTGAGAATGATCATTTCTGATATAGTGAACTTCTGATATGGTAAACCACTCTTGCCGGTCCCTTGGAGTTTATTATAAAAGGATCCTAATTATATATTAAAATCTATATAAAAATGCAAAAGCACTAATCGCTAGCGGTTTTGGTGTGAAACAGCACTCATCACTGGTAAAGAAAAAAAAATGTTCATTCATGGCTGAAGAGCTGTGAGCACAGAGTACAATTAGTAATAACTGTTATCAGCTGCTGACTGTCCTATGTGTCTGCAGCCAATCAATCATGTATACTACATAACTGTTTCCAAACACTTCTACATGACAGCCTGACAACCAGCTATTTCTCACAATGATTCATGCCTCTGCCCTGCCCCATGAATTATTCTTAGGTAGGGAGATAGAGACATGGACAGCGTTTGTTTTTCCTGAGACAATCTTGTATGAGAGCGTGAATTTCGATTTCTGATGCTCGTATTCAGCTGTTCAGAATGAACAACAGGAAAGTAACAAGAATGAGGCACTTAGGTTCCGTGTTTTTCATACAAAAGTCCATTCTAAAATGCTATGCAAATAAGGGACTCCTAGAATGCTACACACATACTTGGTGAAAAAGGTGATGGTTCCCCACAATGTTGTATCAAAATTTATCCATCTTTATTAAATCAAGTATACAACTCAAACAGCCAGGTTACTGACATGTTTCGGACTCACAATGGTCCTTAACTGTACCATGATTAACCACTTCCCCTCTGCCGGGATGAGTAACTACGCCTCTGCAAAATGCCACAACTCTGTGCAGGGGCGTAGGTACTATGTCCCTCCTGCCGCGCGCCCCCCTGCTCGCCTCCCCGCACGCTCATTACCGCCGATCGTTAGCCGCTAGATCAATGAATGGGAAAACAAATCCCATTCATTGATCTAAGTCCCCCTGTGAATGGCTGGCTCTGTCATTCATAAATCCCGTCCACGTAGTGCTTCCGTTTCCGTACTAATAGTACGGTAAGCTGAAGTCACCACTGAGGACATCTTGTGGCCAAATTGTAATATTACATCCCCCCCCCCTTTTTTTTTCAGTTAATGATCCCTAGTTACCTATTTTTTCTTTTTAATTTAACCCCTGACCTCCCACACTCCCCTAAAGTTACAATTTTTTTATTTATTAATTAAAAAAAAATTACGAATAAAAAAAAAATACATAAATAGTTACCTTAGGGACTGAACTTTTTTTTATTATGTATTATGTATATAAGAACTGTATACTATAATTACTTTATAAATGATGGGCTTGTAATTAGGCATAGACGCAAAACTGAAAAAATGAACCTTTATTTCCAAATAAAATATTGGCGTCATACATTGTACTAGGGAAAAATTTTAAGCGTTGCAATAACCGAGACAAATGGGCAAATAAAATGTGTGGGTTTTAATTACGGTCGCATGTTTTATTTTGAAACTATAATGGGCGAAAACTGAGAAATAATGAATTTTTTTCAATTTTTTTTCTTAATATTCCCATTAAAACTGAGTTAGAATAAAATAATTCTTAGCAAAAAGTACCCCCCAAAGAAAGCCTAATCAGTGGCGAAAAAAACAACATATAGATTGTTTTGTTGTGATAAGTAGTAATAAAGTTATAGGTGAATAAATGGAAGGAGCGCTGACGGGTGAAAATTGCTCTGGTTTTTTAAAGAGACTCTGTAACAAAATTTTCAACCTTATTTCTTCTATCCTATAAGTTCCTATACCTGTTCTAATGTGGTCTGTCTTACTGCAGCCTTTCCTAGTTGCACAGTGGCTGTATTATCTCTGTTATATAATCTAATCTTCTTTCCTCTGACGGCTTTGTCGGGCTCAGGCACTCAGGCAGGAATGTGCTGCTCTTCTTGTGATAGGATAGAAGCTATACATACCATGTACATGGCCCCTGCAGGCTCTGTGTGAATCATAGACTGAGCTCCTCTCAGCCTATAACAAGCTGGTTAGAAGCCATGTCTTTTGTTTGTAAACACTGCCTAAAACTGTCAATTACAAGCCAGGGTCGCAGCAGGGAGTGGCAGAAACAGCACAAAGGGGCCCAGGCGAACATAATTAATAGAATGGTATGCTTTTTATTGTAAGAATTTTAGAGTACAGATTCTCTGTAAGGGGAAAAACCCTTCGAGGTGAAGCGGTTAAAGAGGAATTTCAGCCTAAACAAACATACTGTCATTAAGTTACATTAGTTAAGTTAATAAAAATAGATCGGTAACATAATCTCTTATGTTACCGATGTTAAATGTTTGATTTCATGGGGGCAGCCATCTTTTTGGTTGAAAGGAGGCGATAGGGAGCATGAGACACAGTTCCAACTGTCCTGTGTCCTGATCACCCCTCCCAGCTGCGCATGCTTGGCAACGAGAACAACATCATCAGAAATCCCATCATGCTTTGCACAGCATCAGGGGAAAATGCCCGGGAAGATTTATTTGATGGGGCAGAGCTTAGCTTCTGTGCAGCTAAAAATCAGGCTTGGGTAAGAAAAACAAAGATCTGATGCTGTGAAACTGTTCAAGAAACATCAAGCCTTTTCAGTGCTGCTGAGTAGATTTTTAGTCTGACCACTCCAGGAAGAGTGGTTAAGGTTATGCATCGGTAGAGGGAGGGTTTGGTGTGTAAAATATTGGTATCTATTGCCGATATTTTACTATCGTCATTAGCCGTGACATAGCCAAGGAGCTATGAGCCCCAGCGTAAGTTTTACATTGGGCCCCCCAAGTACTCTATACATAACAATTGATACAAAACCAGCATGGACAACCACAGTATGAGAAGTGCAAGAAGGGGATGGGGTACAGTTTGTTAATGATTGCTACTATTCAAAGCATCTATAGAAGTGATTATTAGCAGCACAGGACCAATAAAGAGCTAATAATAATCCTAACGGGCAGTTAAAAGTTAGTCGTGGGTGGGAGCGGATTACGGTGGGGCATCTGGGGGAAGGTGGTTAAGGTTAGGAATCCAGGGGAATAGATAGGGTTAGGCATCCAGGAGGAGTGGTTAGGGTTAGGCATCCAAGAGGAGTGGTTAGAGTTAGGCATCCAGGAGGAGTAGTTAAGGTTAGGGATCCAGGAGGAGTGGTTAGGGTTAGGCATCCAGGAGGAGTGGTTAGGGTTAGGCATCCAGGAGGAGTGGTTAGGCATCCAGGAGGAGTGGTTAGGGCATCCAGGAGGAGTGGTTAGGGTTAGGCATCCAGGAGGAGGGGTTAAGGTTAGGCATCCAGGAGGAGTGGTTAGGGTTAGGCATCCAGGAGGAGTGGTTAGGGCATCCAGGAGGAGTGGTTAGGGTTAGGCATCCAGGAGGAGTGGTTAAGGTTAGGCATCCAGGAGGAGTGGTTAGGGTTAGGCATTCAGGAGTGGTTAGGGTTAGGCATCCAGGAGGAGTGGTTAGGAATAGGCATCCAGGAGGAGTGGTTAGGGTCAGGCATCCAGGAGGAGTGGTTAAAGTTAGGCATCCAGGAGGCGTGGTTAAGGTTAGGCATCCAGGAGGAGTGGTTAGGCATTCAGGAGGAGTGGTTAGGGTTAGGCATCCAGGAGGAGTGGTTAAGGTTAGGCATCCAGGAGGAGTGGTTAGGGTTAGGCATTCAGGAGTGGTTAGGGTTAGGCATCCAGGAGGAGTGGTTAGGGTTAGGCATCCAGGAGGAGTGGTTAGGGTCAGGCATCCAGGAGGAGTGGTTAAAGTTAGGCATCCAGGAGGCGTGGTTAAGGTTAGGCATCCAGGAGGAGTGGTTAGGCATCCAGGAGGAGTGGTTAGGGTTAGGCATCCAGGAGGAGTGGTTAAGGTTAGGCATCCAGGAGGAGTGGTTAGGGTTAGGCATTCAGGAGTGGTTAGGGTTAGGCATCCAGGAGGAGTGGTTAGGGTTAGGCATCCAGGAGGAGTGGTTAGGGTCAGGCATCCAGGAGGAGTGGTTAAAGTTAGGCATCCAGGAGGCGTGGTTAAGGTTAGGCATCCAGGAGGAGTGGTTAGGCATTCAGGAGGAGTGGTTAGGGCATCCAGGAGGAGTGGTTAAGGTTAGGCATCCAGGAGGAGTGGTTAAGGTTAGGCATCCAGGAGGAGTGGTTAGGGTTAGGCATCCAGGAGGAGTGGTTAGGGTTAGGCATCCAGGAGGAGTGGTTAAGGTTAGGCATCCAGGAGGAGTGGTTAGGGTTAGGCGTCCAGGAGTGGTTAGGGTTAGGCATCCAGGAGGAGTGGTTAAGGTTAGGCATCCAGGAGGAGTGGTTAGGGTTAAGCATCCAGGAGGAGTGGTTAAGGTTAGGCATTCAGGAGGAGTGGTTAGAGTTAGGCATCCAGGAGTGGTTAGGGTTAGGCATCCAGGAGGAGTGGTTAGAGTTAGGCATCCAGGAGGAGTGGTTAGGGTTAGGCATCCAGGAGTGGTTAAGGTTAGGCATCCAGGAGGAGTGGTTAAGGCTAGGCATCCAGGAGGAGTGGTTAGGGTTAGGCATCCAGGAGGAGTGGTTAGGGTTAGGCATCCAGGAAGAGTGGTTAAGGTTATGCATCGGTAGAGGGAGTGTTTGGTGTGTAAAATATTGGTATCTATTGCCGATATTTTACTATCGTCATTAGCCGTGACATAGCTAAGGAGCTATGAGCCCCAGCGTAAGTTTTACATTGGGCCCTCCAAGTACTCTATACATAACAATTGATACAAAACCAGCATGGACAACCACCGTATGAGAAGTGCAAGAAGGGGATGGGGTACAGTTTGTTAATGATTGCTACTATTCAAAGCATCTATAGAAGTGATTATTAGCAGCACAGGACCTATAAAGAGCTAATAATAATCCTAACATTTGTATAGTGCTTTTCTTCTGGTGGACTCAAAGCGCACACGAGCTGCAGCCACTAGGGACAAGCTCAAGAGGACACCCTGCAGTGTTAGGAAGTCTTGCCCAAGGACTTCTTGCTGAATAGGTACTGACCCTAACCAGGATTCAAACCCTGGTCTCCAATGTCAAAGGCGGTGTCCTTAACTAGTTCACTTTCCAGCCAATACTGTGGTTGAGGGAGAACCCCTCTGGCCCAAGGGCCCAAGTGCGGTCGCAACCTCTGCATCCCCTAGAACTATGCCACCGGTCATTAGCACTGCAAGAGTAGAATATTGGCTTTTTCTGGGAGCCCTAAGTTCTAGGCGCCCTTTTTTTCATATACTTCGCCCTGGGTCACTGTACTTTTTGTGTCTCGACAGAGCTATTTTAAGACCACTGATACATTAGTAGTGGCTATAAATCCAGTACACACAGTACACAATATATATCATTTTTTTTCTATTATTAAAGGGAACCTAAACTGAGAAGGATGTGGATTGTTCCTTTTAAAATAATACCAGTTGCCTGACTCTCCTGCTGATCCTGTGTCACTAATACTTTCAGCCACAGCCCCTGAACAAGCATGCAGATCAAGTGCTCTGACTGAAGTCAGACTGGATTAGCTGCATGCTTGTTTCAGGTGTTTGATTCAGTATTGTTTAAAAGGAAATATCCGTATCCCTCTCAGTTTAGGTTCCCTTTAAATAATTCAATACTAGAAATAAGGAAACTCATCTGTAAAGGCCCATAATTCAATACTAGAAATAAGGAAACTCATCTGTAAAGGCCCATACTCGCGTCACAATTTTCTCCACAATTCTTCTTTAAAAAGAAAACCTGAGATGAGCCAAAAAAAGGTTTGTACACATCTGTATACTTTGTATACACAATGATGTTTTATGGATCTGAATAAATTTGTATGCTTTTAATTGGATAAAGGAGTGACCACTGTTTATGCTTTATTCAGTGATGGTCACCTGTTTATATTTTGGAGCACTGTGGTGATCTACGGAAGTGCTAAGGAGAGCCAAAGCGCTGAGGTCTGGAATATAAAAAGCTACTTTTAAGGCAATCTCGAGGGGAAGGGGCATTCCTTGCAGGAGAGGCACTCCTGCAAAACTCTCACTCGAACGATACGACCGCCCCTTCCCCAGCTCTGATTGGGCAGCTCCGTCTCTCCCATACCACTCATCCGCCTCCCTGCTCTGTGTCGAGACAGATCTGCAGCGTCATGACCCCAGGAGTCCCCCCCCACCCCCTCAAAAAAAAAGTCAGCAATAGCGGGATTCAGGAACGGCAATAATTGACGCTACCTGATCCGGCTAACCCCCGGATAAGGTAGCATATTTTTTGTTTGGTCTTTTACAAAAATGCCCCTGATTTCGCTTTAAATGAATAAAATTACAGCAGGACAGTCCCAAGGATTTCACGTATGTTAATATTCTTGTAATGTAAGATAATTAGGTAAGGGTAGTTTTACTCTTACCTAAGGTGGAGGTACACTAGAAACTTTTCAGTGACTTTGATTGCCGTATACTGGCCAAGAAGTAATGTTTGTTGCCAATCGCTGTAATAGCGGCTGGTGATTTGGCAATGCCTAATAATGGTTTTCATTAGGAGCTGCCTTTCTAAAATGCTCAATATTATTAGAACAATAATCACTGCATTAAACTGTTCAGTGTTATTAAAACAATATAACTGTATTAAAATTCATCTTTGTCCAATTATTTCGCTGTAAGATGTGCACTGTGTTTTCCATTACGGCCAAATTCCCTGTCGCAGTCGTCAGAACATTAACAAGTTCCTAGCGGCTACTTGCTGGTTTATGAATGGAAACTCATAGAAGAGTTTGATGACAGGGATTCCTATTTTATGGGAAAGAACTGTTAAATAACATAATATTTAGCTCACTTGAACCTTAAAACTTAAAGGGCCACTATCCTGAAAAATTATACAATTTAAAATACATATGTACATGTGCAAGTACATTTCTCCCAGATTAATATGCACTATAGATTACTTCTCTCTTATGTTCATATCACTTACAGTGGGCATTAGAAATCTGACAGATCTAACAGGTTTGGACTAGTCCATCTCTTTATGGGGGATCCTCAGGCTTCTTTTTTTTTTTTTTCAAAAGCACTTACTGAACAGCAGTTGCTCAGTCCATCTTCCAGTATAGTGTTGAAATGACTAAGGAGGATGTCAGACATATTTGCATAGAGCCTTTCCAGGGAGTGCTTTCATGGAGAATTGAGTAAATACTGAGAATCTCCCATGAGTAGATAGACTAGTCCAAAACCTGTCAGATCTGTCTAATTTTTACTGCCTAGTGTAAGTGACAACCACATTGGAGAAAAGTGATTTAACCGGTTCAGCGCCGCGGTCTGAAAATCTCATGCATCCGAGCAACGTTCACCTCCCATTCATTCGCCTATAACTTTATTGCTACTTATCACAATGAATTGATCTATATCTTGTTTTTTCCGCCGCCAATTAGGCTTTCTTTGGGGGGTACATTTTGCTAAGAGCCACTTTACTGTAAATGCATTTTAACAGGAAGAATAAGAAAAAAACTGAAAAAATTCATTATTTCTCAGTTTTTGGCCATTATAGTTTGAAATTAATATACGCTACCGTAATTAAAACGCATGTATTTTATTTGCCCATATGTCCCGGTTCTTACACCATTTAAACGATGTCCCTATCACAATTTATGGTGCCGATATTTCATTTAGAAATAAAGGTGCATTTTTTCAATTTGCGTCCATTACTATTTATAAGCTTATAATTTTAAATAATATAATAACATATTCTCTTGACATGCATATTTAAAAAGTTCAGACCCTTGGGTAACTATTTATGTTGTTTTTTTTTTTTTTTAATTGTATTTTTTATTTTTATTTTTAATAAAAAAAGAGTATGTGGGTAATTTTTGGTGTGGGAGGGAAACTGTTAATTTTAAATGTAAAATAATATATTTTTTTTATTAAAAATGTATTGTGGTGCAGTGTACTATTTGGCCACAAGATGGCCACAGTGAAAAAAGTCCTGGATGCGAACGATCTCGCATCCAGGAACTTAAAAGCAGGGGAGATGTTTCCTGGGGGCAGAAATACCGCGCTCTCTGGAGAGAAAGCGTCGGTATTTCTGCGGGGAAGATAGATCGGTGAATGGGAATTATATTCCCATTCACTGATCGGAGGGCTAGCGGCGGGCAGCAGGAGCGCTCACGAAGCGGCGGCAGCAGCAGTGCCTATCTGGACGAGGAAGCTCGTCCAGATAGGCCGAACTGGTTATAGTGCATTTTAATCTGGGAGAAATGTACTTCTTATAGATATGTTTGCATGCAGTTTTACAGTACATTTTACAGTTTTTCGCCATAGTGGTTCTTTACCTCCAGACAAGTATTGGAAAAAAAAAATTAATCAAGTCATATAAACAAGGACTAAATGCATTGCACAGCCAGAAACCAATTTATATGATCTTCGTGTAATCCCCTGCATGCTCTGCACTCACAAAAAACAAAGAGGGCTGCACTGTAAAACAGTGAGGATCCAGTGCATTGTAAAGTATGGTCAGTTTTTATTATAGAGGAACAAAGTAAAATTATGACTCTAAACTATTCTCCTTTATGCTGTCCAATCAGCTGTCGGCGGAGGGGGGGATGTTTAAAGCCTGCCTTGCTTAGCTGAATAAGCGAGGATTACACCAGCTAGGTAGATTTGTCTAAATCAGTAAATATGCAGAATTCCAAATCTTACAGAAGGTGGGGTAATTCAGATTTTCCCTGTCCTAATGGTCATCCAAGCTGTACTTTCAGCTAAATTGACCTCAATACCAGCCATTAGTTATACACAGGGCCAGATTTAAGCCAAGGCCACATAGACCATGGCCTAAGGCACCACAGGATCAAGGGTGGGTGAGCAGCAGGCTATGGGGGGAGGGTTATCTGGCTACCTATCCTGGAGGGAGGGGATCATCGGGCTATCTTTATGGAATGGGGAGGGTCATGTGGCTTCTTATATTAGAGGGAAGAGAGGGAGGGGTCATCAGGCTACCCATATTGGAGGTAGGGGGAATCATCAGGCTAACTATACGGAAGGGGGGGGGGACATCTGGCTACCTATACTACAGGGGAGGTTCAGTGGGCTACCTATACTGGAGGGAGATGGAAGACAAAAAAAGACAAACACTTATATAGCGCTTTTCTCCTGGCGGACTCAAAGCGCCAGAGCTGCAGCCACTAGGACGCGCTCTATAGGCAGTAGCAGTGTTAGGGAGACTTGCCCAAGTCTCCTACTAAATAGGTGCTGGCTTACTGAACAGGCAGAGCCGAGATTCGAACCCTGGTCTCCTGTGTCAGAGGAAGAGCCCTTAACCATTACACTATCCAGCCACCACTGTCACAGGAGCCCTAGTGGTCAGACCGCAAATTGCCTTCCAATCGGTTTCAGCACACCAATCATGCAAGCTGTGGTCGCGATCAGTGGGCAGAAACCGACAGAATTTCGGCAGCAGCCTGACTAGAAGGGAGCCTGTGAGGTACGGTAATTACAACTTACACACTATTTCAGGGTATCTGCCACCACCACTGGTATGGGCCAGTGGACGCAACTGACTGACTAGTCCTGCAAATAAAAACGGTTAAACACACTTTATTCTGTCTGGCTAGTAACAACAGTAGCGTCTATTCAGAAGTCTGAGTTCAGTTTGTGCGGCTGAGAAGCAGGGTAGCGGAACAGTGAATGACTTTGATAAAGTCTTTATTTTCACGGGCAATATAAATAATTAATACATACAGACAATTATTAAAATCAACAATTATTGAAACAGTAATAGCCAGTATGAAAAATAAAAGAAATGGAGAAAAAGGGTCACCTGGCTACCTATACTGGAAGGGGGGGTTTCATCTGGCTACCTATAATGAAGGGGGGGCGGCTGCTGACCGTGGCCTTGGGCGGCAACGATTACAAATCAGGCCCTGGGTCTACAAGAAATATAAGTATAGATAAATGGTCAATTTGAACAAATTAAAAATATTTAGATTCGACTTATTAATATTATAGATCAAGTTTTCTCAACCAGGATTCTATGGAACCCCACTGCTCTTTAATGACTCTGCAGCCGTTTCCTGGCATCTAATCTAATCCTAATCTAGTGGCTGGATAGTATAATGGTTAAGGGCTCTGCCTCTGACACAGGAGACCTGGGGTCAAATCTCGGCTCTGCCCGTTCAGTAAGCCAGCACCTATACTTTGCTCCTCAGTCATCGTCTGGTATGCTGGCGCAACGGCGGGTGACAGATATAAACTACAGAATCTAAAGAATCATTAGCGAGGCAGAAAGGATCATCGGATCGCCCCTGCCACCTCTCGATCTCCTCCACGCGGCTAGGATGAGGAAGAGGGCCACCAGTATCTCCTGCGACCCCTCCCACCCTGGCAGCTGCTTCTTTGAGCGTCTCCCATCCGGCCGGCGCTTCCGAACTATCCCATCCAAAACCACTAGGTGCAGGAACTCTTTCTTCCCCCAGGCAATTCTAATGCTCAACAACTCCTGACTCACCTCCCAGTCTGAAATCAGCATGCTGCCTAGGTGGTGTTCACTGTTAATGTTGCTAGTATGTGTAATTATAGCTGTAAATGTACTCTAAATGTATTATGCTGTTAATGTTGCCAGTATGTGTAAATTGTAGCCGTCTATGTAACATGTACAACTGTTGTTGTGTACTTTGCCTAAGCCATGTGTACCACAAGCAATTCCGAGTACGGCACCACCGTACTTGGCAAATAAATCCTTCTTGATTCTTGACCTATTCAGTAGGAGACCTTGGGCAAGTCTCCCTAACACTCCTACTGCGCGTCCTAGTGGCTGCAGCTCTGGCGCTTTGAGTCCGCCAGGAGAAAAGCGCGATATAAATGTTCTGTGTTTGTTTGTGAATCCCTGGTGAGAGAGGACTCAGGAGAGGGTCTTGACTCAGCTGCTTAGATTCAAAAGAGTTTAAAGAGGAGCTGTTAGGTATAGGGTCTCAGAGAAAATAAACACATATATCAGTAGCTAAAGATTGGCTGTACTTACATTACATATGCATTTCACTGTCCACGTTTGGATTTCACAGAATTTGTATATAGTATATGCAGAGATAGATGCTCCTGACAGCTCATGGCAGGCTCCATGTTTGTGAAGCCAAATGTGTCGTCATGTCCTGCCTGCTTCTGATCACAGATAAGCTCGTTCTTGAACAACACGGTGTGCAGTGAATATTAATGAGCCATGTGGCTAGGAACAATAGCTGACTCCTGCAGTGAAACTCTGCCCCGAGATTTATCAGTGCTTCGCGCTGGACTGATTAGAAGCTCCTGTACCGTCTCATTAGCAGCCGAGGGGAGGGCCCCAGAATGCTTTGCAGTTTAGCTGCGACTTGCGTCTTTATGGGTCTATAACAGACTTTAAGATAAGCACACATCAAAGGTAACTGAAATGTTTATCTTCACTAATGGCTTTTGAGCTTCCTTCTAAACTGTTTAACACAGGAGAATAGAGGTTTAAATTAGCTTCTGCAGCCTGACAGTTACTCTTTAACGTTCCTCTTTGGCTCCTCTTCACTCATTTTAAGCCCATCCCAAATTCCAGCCTCCCTACTTTTTGAGCACAGTGGTTACCTCACTGTTACCACAAGTTGTAGTGATGACTACATATGTGGGAGGCCAGAATAAATGAAAACTGTACAGTGCATGATGAGGAAATGGAGAAATGGAGTTATCTAGCAGGTAACTATTACCAATGTGCTCATGCTAATCTCTACAAGAGAGTGCAGCTTGACATTAAAGGACAACTGAAGTGAGAGGGATATGGAGGCTGCCATATTTATTTCATTTTAACCCATTCGCGTTCCGTCGTATTCACTTGAGCAATGTTCACCTCCCATTCATTAGCCTATAACTTTATCACTACTTATCACAATGAACTGATCTATAGCTTGTTTTTTCCGCCACCAATTAGGCTTTCTTTGGGGGGTACATTTTGCTAAGAGCCACTTTACTGTAAATGCATTTTAACAGGAAGAATAAGAAAAAACGGAAAAAATTCATTATTTCTCAGGTTTCAGCCATTATAGTTTTAAAATGATACAGGCCTCCATAATTAAAACTCACGTATTGTATTTGCCCATATGTCCCGGTTATTACACCGTTAAAATTATGTCCCTATCACAATGTATGGCGACAATATTTTATTTGGAAATAAAGGTGCATTTTTTCCGTTTTGCATCTATCACTATTTACAAGTTTAAAATAAAAAAAAAGATAGAAATATTTTATCTTTACATTGATATTTAAAAAGTTTAGACCCTTAGGTAAATATTTACATGTTGTTGTTTTTTTATTGTAATTTTTTTTTTTTATATTAAACATTTTATTTGGGTATTTTTGGGAGGGTGGGATGTAAACCATAGTTTTTTAATGTAATTGTGTGTTGATTTAAATTTTTTTTACTTTTTGTTGTAGTTTTACTTTTTGGCCACAAGATGGCGGCCATGAGTTTGTTTACGTGACGTCACTCTAAGCGTAACACATGCTTAGATTGAGACATCGGGGAGGGAACAGCCAGAAAAGGCGCAGCTTCCGAGAGAAGCTGTCGCTTTTTCAGCGGGAGAGAGGAATCAGTGATCGGGCACCATAGCCCGATTCACTGATTGCCTGGCTAATGAACCGCGGGCCGGGAGCACGCGTGCATGCGCGCGATCGGCCGCGGGAGCGCGCGGTAGCGCGCATGGTTCCTGGACGTAGTTTCTACGTCCAGGAACCAAAATAGGTTAAGCAATACCAGTTATCTGGCTTAACCGCTGATCCTCTGCCTCTAATACTTTAGCAATAGATCCCTGAACAAACCTATGCAGATCAGATATTTCTGACATTATTTCCAGATCTGACAAGATTAGCTGCATACTTGTTTCTGGTGTTAATCAGACACTACTGCAGCCAAATAGGACTTCCTGCCCCAATGAAGTAAAAATAAGTCACTGCACTCTCCTCCCTACAAAATCCAAGATAATATTGTTTATTTATCTCTGAGCTAATAAAAACTCTATACAGTTGAAAAGGAATGACAGCAAACTCCTCTCCCCCCATGGAATTCAGTGGTGGGGCTAACAAGTAAACAAGTGTAAAATAAACCTTCCAGGAGAAGGCATATGTAACAATTGAGTAGTTTATACAATGTGTTACTAATACATGATGAGCACAAATGAACTGTTTAAATAAACAGGGGAGATAGACAAATAAAATGTGTGGGTGCTCCATCATCTATGAAGAATATACCAATAGGCCCTTATTGATCCAAATTTGACACTGATGCTTTAATCACATGGGAGACCAAGGCTGGAACCCAACCTAACCCCCCCCCCCCCCCTTCCCCCAATTCCCCCAATCGTCCAATTCTCATTCCTATCCCCTTCTCTATCATCTCTTCTCTAACTTCCCGTTCCTATTTCTCTACTATTTCAATTACTACACGTTAGTTATCCTAAAACGAGTCAAAATGAGTCAAACTTATTAACAGTCGCGGTTGTATATTTGATATGATTCATACAATTTACGAATCTATATTGTTGCTTACTTTGTACACTGTTCTTATATACACTGTACATTGTTAAACCTGTGAATGACTCAATAAAAACTTATTTTCAAGAAATAAAAAAAAAAAAAAATGCGTGGGTTTATGTACCATAGAACTGTTTACATTAAAGCTATAATGTATGAAACATTATATACATTGTGTATTTTTTCACTTTTTTTTTCCTTTTAAAATGCATAGAAAATAAGGTAAAAGGTAAAAACAAATATCAGCCACAAAAAGCCTAATTTCTTCTGAAAAAAAAAAGATGATTTAGTTGTGATAATTATGAATAAAGTTATTGCCAAAGTAACCAGAGCTGAGCTGAGTTGTAAAAACGACCACTGTAGTGAAGTGGTTAAAAGGAAATAAATATGACAGCCTCCATATTCTTCTCACTTCATTTGTCCTTTAGGGCCCTTTTCCACTAGAGCGTTTGCGATTGTTGAATCGCAAATCGCTAGCGATTTTAAAATCGCTACGGTTTGCTAAATAACATAGGAATCGCAGTAGGTAACTTCCACTACCGTAATTCATTTTTTACTAAATCGCGATCTCGTCGCGGAACAATTTTTGCCGCGACTTTGCTATGCAGTGCATAGCATGGCAAAATCGCGATCGCAAACGTCGGGAAATCACCGGGAAATTTTTTACTTTTGCTGAAACGCAATCACTAGCGTTTAGCTTGGTGCTTTTGTAACAGTTTCACAGCATCAGAAGTTTGTTTTTCTTACCCAAGCCTCATTTTTAGCTGCACAGAAGCTAAGCTCTGCCCCATCAATCTGCCCGGGCATTTTTCCCCTGCAAAGCATGATGGGATTTCTGATGTTGTTCTCCTTCTGCTGTTTTTTATTCAAATTAGTTTTTTTACATTTTGAATTTTATAGTTGAAGCCTAGCGCGCACAGCTGGGAGGGGTGATCAGGACACAGGACAGTTGGAACTGTGTCTCATGCTCTCTGTCACCTCCTCCAACCAAGAAGATGACTTCCCCCATGAAATCACAAACATTTGCCTGTTCTTTTAAAACAGAGTGGGTAAGAGATTATATTACCTATCTATTTTAATTAACATAACTAATGTAACTTAACCCTCCCCTCGGGGTAAGCCACGCAGGAGGATTTCTCAGGCCCTGCTGGGCCGATCTGCATAATTTATTTTTTTTTGCACTTTGCTAGCTGCGTGTGCACTCCAATCGCCGCCGCTCCGCGCCGATTAGCCGCCGCACCGCCCCCCCCCCCCCCGGACCCCGTGCGCTGCCTGGCCAATCAGTGCCAGGCAGCGCTGAGGGGTGGATCGGGACTCCCTTTGACGTCACAACGTCGATGACGTGATCCCACCCGTCGCCATGGCGACGGGGGAAGCCCTAATGGAAATCCCATTCAGAACGGGATTTCTGGATGGGCTTGATTGCCGGAGGCGATCGAAGAGGGTGGGGGGATGCCGCTGAACATGATTTAAAAAAAATAAAATAAATAAACTGCTGTGCTGCCCCCTGGCGGTTTTTAATAGGTCGCAGGGAGGGTTAAAGTGGATCCGAGATGAACTTTTACTCATCGCATAATTGTGTTCCTTTCCTATTTTTTATAGGGCATTCCTCAAGGTAAATACTTTTTTGTTTTTGTTTTAATACTGGAATTCCCTATAAACTAAACAAGCCACGCCCACAGGTTTTCAGAGAGCCAAGGCACTTTCAGACAGTAGCAAGGGCTCATAGGAGCTCATTCTGGGCAGGAGGAGGGGGAGATATTACTAGCCAGAGATTTCAGAGGCAGAGGGGAGGAGGGAGGAGGAGGGGGGATTAGGTTTTTTTGCTCAAGATACAGATAAGCCTGCCTCTGTGTAATGTTTACAAACAACATAGCTGCTGTCATTGTATCACAGGAAGAAAAAATCATATTCTATTAAAGCTGTTTTCAGCAAGATTTTCTGTGTAAACTATCTAAACTTTAGATAAGATATAGAGACAAGTTACTTGTTATAGTTAGTTTTTCATCTCGGATCCGCTTTAATGATAGTATGTTTATTTAGGTTGAAGTTCCATTTTAACTCTTCCTGTACTGGAAACAATATGAGACGCATATCTGTGCTAATAATGTTTTATGTCTTAGTAGTAGTACACATACAAAATATTATATTGTGAGTTTATTTTCACTTCATATTCCCTTTAACTACTTCAAGAGACACTGAAGCGAAAACAATTATGATATTATGATTTGTATGTGTAGTACAGCTAAGAAATAAAACATTAAGATCAGATACATCAGTCTAATTGTTTCCAGTACAGGAAGAGTTAAGAAACTCCAGTTGTTATCTCTATGCAAACAAGCCATTAAGCTCTATGACTAGGGCTGTTATCTGACTTTTATTATCTCAACTGTAATTGAACTATTTACCTTTTCTCTGCCAGAGGAGAGGTCATTAATTCAAAGACTGCTCTGAAAGAATCATTTTGAATGCTGAGTGTTGTGTAATCTGCACATATTATAGAACGATGCAATGTTAGAAAAAACACTATATACCTGAAAATAAAAATTTTTCGAATATTTTCTTTGCTGCTAATCTTCTAGTAATTATTCATAGTACACAACCAATTCACTAGATCATATTACTTTTTCGCTTCAGTGTCTCTTTAAAGCCCGCTCCACGCCAATGGGAGTGGTCGCGGCGGCAGCCCCAGGACCGCCTAACGCCAATTGGCGCCAAGTCCTGGGGCTGCATTTTGCAGAAGATCACATGCAGGCTATGCGCGTATCTCCAGCTCGGGGGCGGAGCCGGGAGTTTGTTAGATGGCGTGATCTCCGTCTATTTACATATCCAGCGCTGTGATCGGCAGCAGCGCTGTACTGGGGACTGCCGTGTGACACGGCTGTCCCCTCCTGAGACTGGGGAGTGATCGGCTGTCATAGGCTGAAGCCTATGACAGCTGATCACCATGATTGGCTGGCGGGGGGAGGGAGCAGGGGAGGACAGATTAATAAAAAGCAAAGATTATTAAAAAGAAATAAAAAAAAAAACAACTGTGGAGCGATCAGACCCCACCAACAGAGAGCTCTGTTGGTGGGGGGAAATCACTTGTGTGCTGTGTTGTGCGGCCCTGCAACTTGGCCTTAAAGCTGCAGTCGCCAATTAACAATAAAAGGCCTGGTCTTTAGGGGGGTTTAACATTGCAGTCCTCAAATGGTTAAGGGGAAAAAACCTTGGAGGTGAATTGGTTAAACAGCCATACCTCTATTCAAACTTTTAGGCCTCTTTCACACTAAGACGTTGCGTTTGATGCGACGTTGATGCAACACAGCGCAAGTAGGTTATAAAATTGGACGTCATTTTGTACTACGTTACGTGCGTCTTGGTGCGCCGTTTTCGTTGCACACTGATGGAACGAAAACGGTGCATGCGTTACATTTAAAAAAAAAAAACATTACTGAGCATGTGCAACACACATATCGCAGCAAATGTATTGCTAAACGCACAGCATGCAGCACTTTCTAAATATTGCTACTCGTTACACACAACGCAACGTGTGCACTGTGAATGTCACACAGACTTTGCATTGCTGTGCGTTAGTCTGCGTTTTCTAACATGCAACTTTAACGTCACAATGTGAAAGAGGCCTTAAACTGGAGCCTTGCATTTCTGAACAATGCATCTCCTAAATTCTGACCATCTCTCCACAGCTCATCAAACACATACTATATTGAGGTTTATTATATTGTAATTTCTGTTTTGACACCATGTAAACAGCTGCCTTCCCGTTTCAGACTTCAAAGTTTTGTGTTTGTTTTTCTCTTATGCTGGTAAGATTGAATTTTCGGAAATATTCAATGCAGCGATCATTTTCAGCAAATTTGCATGGTCTAGATAGCAACCCAATCTGTGTTTCCCCAAGATGAAATCTGCGCATACAAATTGTTATGTGTCTTTCAAACTAAATTGATCATCTCTCCAAATGTTGTCTATCGTGAACCCGTAACAAAGCCTACAAAGAATCTCATTTTCCAGAGGGGATTTAGATGGCTACATTTATATATTACACTGCACAAGGCCGTGTTTATCGCCAGCACTACAGCACATGATTGTGTTCTTGTTTCTACCTTACGGTGGGATTTGAGGAGGATACTGTCAGTCCTTAAAAAATAAATTGAAGATACACTAATGAATCTATAGTTAAACTAAACTCCGTAAAATCACATTAGTGGTGTGAAAGCTAATTGGATCAATTCATGAAATCCTGAGGAAAAAAACGTCAGTTTTGATGAGTCTCTAAAAGCAGCAGGGACAGCCATACTATCCCAGGAAAAACACACATATAGAAGTAGATAAATACTACTTCTGCTTACATAACACATGTATTACACTGTCAATGTGCTGATTTCAGTGAATCATATACTACTAATATAATAAATGGGAAAGTTCGGATGTTTGGATGTTTGTTACTCGATCACGTAAAAATGGCTTAACGGATTTGAATGAAATTTGGCACACACATAGTACATTACCTGGAATAAAGTATAGGATACTTTTTATTCACATAACTAAAAAGGGGGTGGAGACAAATACAAATTTCACTGAGAAAATGTAAACTGCAGCCATTCTTACACTGTTAATAGTAGGGTTCTCAAACTTTGCACAATTGGTCACTGGGTGACTGGGATTAATATTCAAAAAGGCGGGAGGAGCCTACAAAAACCAATCATAATTCACCTATTGATTTTCAAGGGAAATATTTACATTGCTGCCATTCTTGCACTGTTAATGGCACAAGCCTCAAACCTGGTACAGTTGATCACTGGGTGACTGGGATTTAAATTGATAAAAGGGGGTGGAGCACAAACAGCCAATCTGATTTGTTTCATTTTAATGCAAGTTATTGATGCCAATGACCGCAAAGCTCACACACCTGGTCATTGAGTAACTGAGTAATTGTGTGTTAAGGTTAGGAAAAGTGGGTGCAGCCAACACCAGCCAAATACATAATCGGCCAATACCGCATCATCAGTGGGAGGAGAAAAATACACATTTCACTGAGGAAATGTAAACTGCAGCCATTCTTACACTTTTAATGGTAGGGTTCTCAAACTTTGCACAATTGGTCACTGGGTGACTGGGTTTAATATTCAGAAAAGTGGGTGGAGCCTACAAAAGACAATCAAAATTCACCTATTGATTTTCAAGGGGAATATGTAATTGCTGCCATTCTTGCACTGTTAATGGCACAAGCCTTAAACCTGGTGCAGTTGGTCATTGGGTGACTGGGGTTCAAATTTAGACAAAGGGGTGGAGTCACAAACAGCCAATCAGATTTGTTTAATCTCAATGCAAATTAGTGATGCCAAAGACTGCAAAGTGCACAAACTTGGTCATTGAGTAATTGTGTGTTAGGGTTAGAAAAAGTAGGCGGAGCCAACACCAGCCAAATACATACGTGAACAATGTCAGGAAATCAGTGGGTGGAGAAAAATACAAATTTCATTGGAAAAATGTAAACTACAGTCATTCTTTCACTGTTAATGGTAGGGTTCTCAAACTTTGCACAGTTGGTCACTGGGTGACTGGGATTAATATTCAGAAAGGTGGGTGGAGTGTACAAAAGCAAATCAAAATCCACCTATTGATTTTTAAGGGGAATATTTAATTGCTGCCATTCTTGCACTGTTAATGGCACAAGCCTCTTGCACTTTTAATCACCTGTACCTGGTACACTTGGCCATTGGGTGATTTGGGTTCAAATTCAGAAAAGGGGTGGAGCCACAGCCAATCAGATTTATTTTATTTCAACACAAATTATTGATGCCAAAGATCGCAAAGCTCACAAACTTGGTCATTAAGTAACTAAGTAATTGTGTGTTAGGGTTAGGAAAAGGGGGCGGGACCAACACCATCCAAATACATACCCGGGCAACGCCGGGCGTCCAGCTAGTAGTGAAAAAACAGAAAACTGTTTCAGACATTTTCCATCTTTACTGCCTCTGATTAAACCCAATCCTAATGTCATTTCCTACCTTACTTTTTTTCTCCTGCCTGAAATGGTGTATGCATTGCCAGCCCTCCTCCCCAATGAGCTCTGGGGTAAAACTGCACTGTCATATCTAGTTTGCTTTGTAAACACATGTGAGCACAGCATTGATCATATTTCAGCAACTTCTGCAGAGATATGAGGTGCATTTCCCTTCTCAGCCTCCTGTCACACTGAAATTCCATCAGCCAATCAGTGAAGAGCAGTAATGTGGGAGAGGAGATAGGATAACAAGCTTCTCTCTCCCCAACAATACACCAGAACAGAGCCAGGCTGACTGAGAGAAGATTCATTACAGCAGACACATTTATGATTATATTGGAATGTTTTCAATGCAGGGTCAGCATGTAGACTACATAATAAACACATAGCAGTGTGTACCTGGAATTAGATTTTATGGCTGATAATCCTGCTTTAAAGGATACCCCAACTGAAATGTGACATAATGAGATAGACATGTGTATGTACAGTGCCTAGCACACAGATAACTATGCTGTGTTCCTTTTTTTCTTTCTGTGCCTGAAAGCGTTAAATATCAGGTATGTAAGTGGCTGACTCAGTCCTGACTCAGACAGGAAGTGACTACAGTGTGACCCTCACTGATAAGAAATTCCCCTCTTTTACCTCTTTCTTGCTCTCAGAAGCCATTTTCTGCTAGGAAAGTGTTTTATAGTTGGAATTTCTTATCAGTGAGGGTCACACTGTAGTCACTTCCTGTCTGAATCAGGACTGAGTCAGCCACTTACATACCTGATATTTAACACTTTCAGGCAGAGAAAGAAAAAAAGGAACACAGCATAGTTATCTGTGTGCTAGGCACTGTACATACACATGTCTATCTCATTATGTCACATTTCAGTTGAGGTATCCTTTAAAGAGGAACTTTAAGCCACAAACATTCCAATCAGTAGCTGATACGCCCTTTCCCACAAGAAATCTTAACCTTTTCTCTAGTAGTGCATCAAGGATGTCTGTGTGGCTGCTATTGGAGTCAATTCACAAATCTTCTCATAAATTAGTTATTTTTCACCTAATTAATAAAAATAGCCTTTCAGCACATTTGCCAGCAAAATAATCACTCAAACTAAGTTGTCCCCAATTAACCTCATTTCAATATTACTTTTCTTACCTTAATTACCGGTATATTTTTTTGCACTTTGGGAGCTTAAAATGCAACATAGAGAAGGTAGAAACAGGTGAAAAAGATTTGTGAATCATCTCCAATGTGGTGAAACCCCTCCCACAGTGTGATGTCAGGGCCATGGCCCTAACAGTTTCCTGTGTGTGAACCCTGTTGCACTGTGGGAAATAACAGCTGATAATACATATATTTTTTTTAGCTTATTGCATTGTTATTAGATGTGTTTATAGACAAGGGCTACTGGTGCTGTCCCATTTTTTCATGACTACCCGAAGTAAAGATGATTACCTGCCGGCTCACAGTGCATCAAATAACATGAACAAATTACATGGTGAGTATCAATCATTTCTTGATCTATTGTCTATTTTCTTACTTTTCACTTAGTAGTGTTGTGATTTATTTATTTTCCCCACCACTATATTTTGGTCATGTATATCCAGCACAGTGGCTTAGCTGTTAGCGCTCTTGCCTTGCAACGCTGGGTCCCCGGTTCGAATCCCAACCAGGTCAACATCTGCAAGGAGTTTGTATGTTCTCCCCGTCTCTGTGTGGGTTTCCTCCGGGCACTCAGGTTTCCACCCACATCCCCAAAACATACAGATAAGTTAATTGTCTTCCCCCTTGAATTAGCCCTAGACTACCATATATACACTACATGATACATACATAGACATAAGACTATAGCAGGGATTAGATTGTGAGCCCCTCCGAGGGACGGTTGAGTGACAAGACAATATATACTCTGTACAGCACTGCGTAAGATGTTGGCACTATATATATACTAAATAATAATTATACAAGACTGCACTACTTTCAATGTACATAAACCATTTTCATTTTCAAAGATCTCTTTATTGAAAAGCAAAAGGTAAAGGATTATATTATGCATAATATTTCTTTTTGAAACAAACATTACATAAATCCTTTTAAACAGACGCTGCCTGCTTAGTTAATGGTACTTTCAACTTGGACTCCTGTTTTTAATATACCAATGTGTTTTCTATGGTGACTGAAATAATGCAACATACCAGTCATTTAATCCCTGCCAAAGCTCAGCAATTTTAAAACTAGAAAATTGTGCCTGCTTTTTGGAAACAAACCAAAGAATTGTACTTGGTAGAAAGCTGCCATACTACTCTATTGCTTATCATAGCCTGGCTGTCACTGTCTACATGAAGGATACTGCAGCCAAAGAGATCAGCCAGATTGTCATTCAACTGGTATTGTTTAAAAAGAAATAAATATGGCAGCCACCATATGCATCTGACTGCATCCCTCGCCGCTGATTGGAGGGAAGGGACGCGGGCGGGGACCAGGGCTCTGCAGGAGGCGGGGGGAGCGGCGTGAGTGACATTAGGGAGGTAAACAATGCCAGAGAGCGCGGCCGTAATTTATGGGGGAGAGCGGAGCGCAGGGGGCACTTAGGGGTGATTCAACTAGCAACAGAGGCTGGGCACTATAGCCAGACACAGCCTGTGTGTATAGATTTCTTTCTAAGATCCTCACCTCGGGTTCTCTTTAAGCAATACCAGTTGCCTGGCACTCCTGCTGATCTCTTTGGCTGTAGTAGTGGCTGAATCACACACCTGAAACAAGCATGCAGCTAATTCAGTCTGACTTCAGTCAGATCACCTGATCTGCATGCTTGTTGAGGTGCTGTGGCTACAAGTATTAGATGCAAGGAATCAGCAGGAGAGTCAGGCAACTGGTATTATTTTAAAAGGAAAAATCCATATCCTTCTCAGTTTGTTCCCTTTAAATAAAATTAGGCAGGTGCATACATTTGGGCACTGTTGTGATTTTATTGATTCCAAAAACTGGTGAATATAATTATGAGAAAGAGTATTTAAGGGGGTCGATTGTGATTCATTTTGGAATAAGGTGCTGTGGACTGATGAAACTAAAATTGAGTTATTTGGGCAGAACAAGGGGCGTTATGGAGGAAAAACAACACAGCATTCCAAGAAAAAAACCTGCTACCTACAGTAAAATATGGTGGTGGTTCCATCATGCTGTGGGGCTCAGTGGCCAGTGCAGGGACTGGGAATCTTGTCAAAGTTGAGGGACGCATGGATTCCACTCAGTATCAGCAGATTCTGGAGACCAATGTCCAGGATTTAGGGACAAAGCTGAAGCTACACCTGGGCTGGATCTTTCAGCAAGACAAGGACCCTAAACACTGCTCAAAATCCACTAAGGCATTCATGCAGAGGGACAAGTACAACTTTCTGGAATGGCCATCTCAGTCCCCAGACCTGAATATAATTGTGGTGTGGTGTGAGTTAAAGAGAGTTTTCCATGCTCTGAAGCCATTAAACCTGAATGAACTAGAGAGGTTTTGTAAAGAAAATGGCCCAAAATACCTTCAATCAGAATCCAGACACTCTCTGGAACCTACAGGAAGTGTTTAGAGGCTGTAATTTCTGCAAAAGGAATATCTCCTAAATATTGATTTCATTTCTTTTTTGTGGTGCCCAAATTTATGCACCTGCCTAATGTTATTTAACCTCCTGAGCGTTACGCCGCTTAGGAGGTTTTGCCAGTTTGTGTCCCCCAGAATAATTAATGTGATCCCATGCCTGTAAAACCTTTAACTAGTACTAGGCTAGCTAGTACAAGTTTCTGGCACCCCCCGATCCAGCCAGTTTATACATTACCCAGCCAGGATCCAGCAATCGGCGCAGACTCCCCACACAGCTCCGTTCTTCACTATGGGGAGGATCGCACATGACGTCATAACGCTGCTGACGTCATGAGCAAACCCGATCCTCCCCATAGAGAGACCGGAGCTGTGAGGGGAGGCTGTGCGATCGCTGGATCCTGGCTGGGTAATGTATTAACGGGGGATCTGGACACTTGTACTAGCTAGCCTAGTGCTAGCTAAAGGTTTTACAGGAATGGGATCACATTAATTATGCATGGGGGACTCCTGAGGTCAGCAAGCAGTATGCCCGCCTTTGAGGAGGTTAAATAATTATTGCACACTTTCTGTAAATCCAATAAACTTCATTTCACTTCTCCTATATTATATATTTAACTGACATTTTTTTTTATTGCAACAACCAATGATTTATACAGGAAAATCATGACAATTTACAAGGTTGCCCAAACTTTCGCATCTCACTGTACCTCAACGTCAGTTCCTCTCAGAAGCTCACCATTTTCTTCTTACAATGATTCCTTCCAGTTCTGACAAGATTTTACCATAACTGAAATATGTAAGTTGCTGTCAGTTATATATCAGTTGCTGTCAGTTATAACTTGTAAAGGACAACTGATGAGCAAGGTAATGTCCATGTTTCCCTATGGCTCAAGTGGGCAATATTATAGTTTAACAGTGTGTTGACCTGGAAGCTATTATGAGGTATTGGCCATGTGCAAAATGGAGAACGGAGAATTCCACTGATCACAGTGGACAAACAGGATGCAGGGGGAGGAGGAAGAGATTGATGAGTAGACTACACAGGAGGTAAGTATGACCTGTGTGCATATTTATTTTGACTTTTAATTTTTAGTTCAGGTTTGCTTTAAGGATAATGATCTGGTCCTTTGGTTAAGAGGTTAGTGGACTCTTATTATAAATGCACTTATCCTTTTATATATAAATATTTCAAAAGCTTTTCAATAACAGTTTGTATGAGACCTTTTTCTGACTCGTGTAAAATTGCACCGCCAAGCGCTAAAACTCTTTCTTCTGGAAGCGTTACAGAGCCTGTCACAATGGAGAGGAGAACATTAGACTAATGAGCCCAATCTGCTTATTACTTATTCTGCATTATGGAACTTTAGAAGTTTACCATCCAGTATTCCCAGTTAAATACTGCCACTTATGTTACTATGCCAGGGGCTCAGACAAAGTTACTTTACACCAGCTCGATTACACAGAGACAATTTCCAAGGGCTGGCTTCGTCCTTTTTGGAGCGGCTTATTATGGTAACAAACGGCCTATGAAAATTAGATTGATGGCGAGAGGATCACTTTCATTTGGTTAAACATACAGTAGGGGGTCTTTTTCCTGTCACCTGAAGTTCAAGGCTGGACTCAGCTTACATGTTGTTTAGTGATCTTCCAGCGTATAAATCTCACAGCTGTTCCTCGGTTACGAGCGCACAGAAAATGTACGGCTGCCTCGCGTCCGCTGCAGCAACAATTCCACATATTAATATTACATGTTGCAGGCCGTACGCAAAATGATCTCCTGGCTGAATGTTAAACAGCTTCATAAAAGCAGATTCGAGAAAGACATTTTTTTTTCTTTTATAGCCACTGTTTAGCCTTTCAATTAAGTGGGCAGTAAACTACATCATAATAGTTGCTGGCATGCTAAGCTCCAAGTATATACATATATTATTATTATTATTATGTTTACTATTTTATGTATGAGTGAATTCATAAAAAGTGGATTTTATTTGCTGTAATTTGCACTATACTCCCAGATAAAATGTGTTATTAGCCATTATGTTTTTTTATTAACTGCTTAACATAATAAGTAAATGTTTAGGTAATATTTTATTTGGCATTTAAATATGTAGCTGTTTATTTTGTCCTTTAAAGAGACTCTGAAGCTAGTCTAAAAGCATGTTATTTCTGTAAAGCACTATAGATAGTGCTAAACCGCCGCATTCCCACGGGAAAACGGGGGGTTTATACCCCCCAAATCCCCTCTTCTAACTCCGGGGAGCGCTTCCTGATGAGGCAGAGCTTATGGCTGTAGCTCTGCCTCTTAGCGCGTCAATCCCTGCCCCTCTCAATCTGCCTTCACAGAGAGGAGCGGGGGAGAGGCGGAGATCCGTGCGGCGATTGACGCGCATTGAGGCAGAGCTGCAGCCGTAAGCTCTGCCTCCATGAGCAGCAAAATCCACAACCAAGAAAGTTGTGGATTTTGCAGAGGGGATTTGTGGGTTATAAACCCCCGTTTTGCCACAGGGATGCAGCAGTTTAGCACTAACTATAGTGCTTTACAGTAATCACATGCTTTCAGACTCGCTTCAGAGTCTCTTTAGTGTAAATGAAGTATAAAAAATAACAATTTGTTCAATTAAATTTACACAGTATGCCCTGATTAGGGTCAAAAAGAATGTCCAGAAGACTGTAAAACCCCCATTAATTCTCACTAACCTTTTCACCATAGCCTAACCCCCCCCCCCCCCCCCCCCTTTTCACTGGTGCTCTCCACCTGCAGCTGAACGCCAAAATCTGGTCCCCTACATTTTGTGTCCCTACATCTCTCTCTAGATTGTAAGCCTTGGGCAGGGTCCTCCTCCTTGTGTCTCCTACCTGATCAAGCACCTCCATCAACGTACACCCATCCTATGGATCTGAGAGAACTCAACTTGCCTAATCTTCATGCACCCATCCAGTGACTAACCATTTCCTGTACTGTGCTGCGTGATCTGGTTTGCATGTATTCCTGTATTGTCTTATTGCTGTATTTCACCCCTAAATATTGTCTGTAACCTTAACTAATGTCTAGCGCTGCGTAATATGTTGGCACATACAAATATATACAATAAATAAATATAAATTTTTGTAAACTTGGGACAAATGGTGGCTTCTTATAAAGCAAAAAAGAAGTGTGCCTTCTTAAACAGAAGGTATTTGCGATCATTCAGCGTGTATGTAACGATTGTGGAATTCTCTCCGTGATCAGCGCACAGGATGTGCGCTGACACTGCAGAAATCCTCCACAAGCGTATAATTTGCGGGAACCCAGCAGAAGGCGCAATGCACCTGTAGAGAGAAATTCCTGTCGGCAGGTGGAGCTGTGGAGTGCACAGGAACAGCTCCTCTGCCCTGCCACACACGCCAGACAGGAATTGCACGAAGGGCAGAAACGCAATCGCAGGAGAGGCGATTGAGAATAAGCACAGAGACAGATTGTATGTGTGTGCACCAAACTAGTCGCCAACCCGCGACGGTGCACACACCACAGCAGATATGAAGTAGGAACGCGATCGCGAGAGGTGTGATCGCCAGACGTGACACAAGGCTACAGCAAGGCGGAGCACGAGAGTAGCAAAGGCACAGCAAATCATACAATGAGGAGATAAGGAAAATAATAAACGCTAACTGAACGCGAACACCGCACTCATTCGCAACAGTGCACGCTTTCATGCGCGGTCTCCACGTGATAAGCACAATAGAGACAAGCACGCCTAACTAACCACTGACAGACAAACATGAAACAGAGGACGCGAGCGCTTGCTTAACGGTTACCTCACTGAGCCTCCAGCAAGCGTTCGTAGCAGACAAGACAGACACATGAAAACAGGGACAAGCGAGAGATAGGATCCACAGCACTAGCGAAAAGAGGCCAGTGCGATCCAGGGAGACAGAGAGATGGAGATTAGATGGATCCACAGCACTAGCGCTAGGCGAGTGCGATCCAGGCAAGACAGATAGAGGAGATAGCTGGTAGCAACCGCTGCTCCAGCTATACTCCAAGAACAAAGATCAGAACGACCTCCTGTCGACCACCGCAGGGACAGTACAATCGCAACAGACAAACAAAACAGATATGCAATCCTAACTGCACAAAGGAACCTGCCGAGTGCAGTCCCAAGAATTACTCTTAAGCTAATCTTTCAAACAATGAGCAAGGCTGACACTCTCCAGAGTGTTTCACAGGAAGAATCCTTATGACCAGCGACTTACTGTGGGAAACATAGCTCTTTATAAAGCAAGCCCACAGGGGATGTGGCTAGGCAATCTGCATGACAAACATATGCAAATTCCTCAGCAGCAAGCTGCACAACTGACAAAAGGTCTCTCTTCCAGAGACCTGCAGAATGCAGACCTGAACAGTGGTCAAAAGGCTGCCTGCCTGCGCAGGCAGCCACGCGGATCCTCACAGTGTAGTAAGCATATGATGTCTCCCACAATGCATCACTGATGAATATGCAAAGCATCCCTGTGTTGTCCCTGAAAGCTAAATACACCTCCAGAACCACTGGAATGCAATAATGCATCAGCATTGTACAAAGCCAATGATTTTCAATGGGCTGTTACACCTATTGCAAATCTTGAGTGCGTTTGTGTACGGGATTCTTCCAGGAATCATATCAAGTGGAAACAGAGCCTAAAGGAATATTTAAAAAAACATTTATACAAAAATATCCACTTGACCACTGAGGGTTTTTACCCCTTTAGGACCAGAGAAATTTTCACCTGTCAGCGCTCCTCCTATTCTTCCGCCAATAACTTAATCACAACTAATCACAACGACTTGATCTATATCTTGTTTTTTTTTGCCACCAATTAGGCTTTCTTTGGGAGGTACATTATGTTAAGAATTATTTTATTCCAAACACATTTTAATTGGAATAATAAGTAAAAAATGCAAAATTCATTATTTCTCAGTTTGTGGCCATATACTGTATATATACATTTTTGGGTACTATGGGGGAGTCTGGGAGGGAAATTGTTAATTTTAGAGGTAAATGTAGATATTTTTATTGAATAAAATGCTTTTTGATGTAGTTTTACTATTTGGCCACAAGGACGTAAGGACGTGAATTGGAAATTATGCGTGCACAGTAACAACAGAAAGATACAATGAATGCAGGCATCTCATAGACGCCCTCATTTATTGAATCGGGGACTTAGATTAATGAATAAGAACTGTGTTCCCATTCATTGATGTCCCTGCTAACCGCGGGAACGGTAGCGCTCCCACTGGCTAACTTTTGCGGCACTGGTACTTCAGGTGAAGTTTGCCAGGCCGTGATTATACTCCACTTGGTGCAGTAAGTAGATATGGAGCAGTCCTAACAAATACCAGTGTCAAGAGGTACTTGAGATGATGTTATCCGCAATATGGGATACTCTGCAAACATCATCTTTCCTAAAGGGGTAAAAGCTGTAATAATGTTGAGAAATACTGTAGGAGGCACAAAGGGAGACAGAAGGCGACACAAGGAGGTACAAACACCCGTGGGGACATAGCTTCATTTAGGAGGGGGGGGGCTTAGTTGAGGGGGAGGGGCTTAATCAGAGGCATGGCGCCTTTCAGGACCAATGGCACTCAGGCAGTGCCCTGTAATGCCTGTTCATAAATACGCCCGAGTGTGGGGATTTTACAATGACTGCTTGCAAGTGAGATAATATACCCACTTACATTTAATTAATTTTTGAGTACGGTAAATGAAAGTGCAATTTTATAGACTAATTCATGTGCATAATGATTTGGAAATGCATCACAAGGATAAAAAACCACGCCTGATGTACGCCCAACAGATCCAAAACGATCAAACATTTGTAAGCTACTCAACTCTCAGAAACGCTCCAAAATGGGTGTTTGTTCAAAAAGCAAACATAGCCAACAAGGTAAGTGAAGTTCATAGACCAGCAGGCAGCACCCCAGCTGCGTTTGGCGCATATGTACAGACTGCTGCCAATGAGGAGAGATATACTGAATAAACAATAAGTCCTAAAACTGCTTATTTGGACAATAGTTAATTATAAATATACAGTCAATATTTGCCCATTGTAAAATATGACTCCAATTTACAGTACATTTTTCATTTATTTCTCTGAGATACCAGCAACTTTACTGCCGGCGAGGTGAATCACTGTGGAATGCCCCCCCCCTTACATGAGCGGGACCACCACATGATATCACAGTGTCCTCTGGGGAAGAAGGCTGCATGACATCATAGCCCTAGCTAAACATCACTATAGGAAGTGTTTCTGATGCTGAAACCAGCAACATTAACCCGTTAACAGCTTCAATAGAGTCATCTTGTTTGAGATAAGTGCACTGCTTTTGACCTCAGTCGGCAGAACTCATTGTGCTGTAAATTCTTGGAATGCTTTGATCTCTCTCTACTAGCAGAAAATATAGAAATTGAAAGCAGAAGTCCTCTGTTACTGTCTCACACTGCCCCCTAGTGACAAGTGGCCATAAACACACATTACAGCAGTACTAAGTACAAGCAAGAAAACATAAATAAAGAAATAAAAAAGTGCTAAAATCAATTGGCTTGGAGCACTTGCAAGCCTTTAAATAAATTGGCTGCTAAAGGGTTCATGTAAAATTGGGTACGTTGAACAATTTAGTACATTTTACTATGTGTCACTTGAGTTCCTCTTTATTTGCAATAATGAATAGGGCAAATATAGGCGATTTAGCATACGTTAAGCGCCCTTAGCCTATGAATCCATTGTAAATTAAAATTAGAACTACAAGGCTGCCTTTTTAATAATCTGTCCAGACTTAAAACTGGTTGCCTCCATTTTGTGTACATGACAGGTCTTCTTTAAACAGTCGGTGAATTTAGCCCACAATGCTTTCATCTCTTCTACAGAAGCGACATAACGTATCACAAACAATATTAAACATTTAATCATGTTAACATGATAATGACAATCACTGGCTCCCCACCAGCTATAGAGAACAGAAGGCTGGACACACAGACCTTCTCCTTCCTGACAGCACCTATTGTTCAGGCCCCATTATCCCAGCTATCCATTTACATTATGATGAGAAGGCTTGACTTCATTTAAGACAATAGCACAATGCAGCTGCTGAACGGTATTTTATAAATTCCTTGAAACAAATAAAATTAAGGCTGTCCGTTAGAGTGCAGAGGCAAAAAAAAATTAATTAGGGCTGGAAAAGAATAGCCCAAAGACATTCTTACAGCCACACAGGCTGCAAAGGCCTAGCACTCATAGGCATGGTTTTCTTTATTTTTAATTATAATATTGAATATAGAAAATATATTTTTATAAAGTTTGTTTTTATTGCATATGTAACAGAAACATGGAGACTGTCCTCTTCATTTCAAATTAAAGTGACACTGAAACGAAAATAAACTTATGGTAAAAAGAATTGTATGTGTCATACAGCTAAGAAGTAGAACATTAGTAGTAGAGTGAAAATGTTAAAGTAAAATGATTCTAATATTGTTTCCAGTACAGGAAGAGTTAAGAAACTTCAGTTGTTATCAATGCAAAAGAGCTTCCCTGATCTCTCCAATCCAACTTGGGTCGGTACAGTGCTAATTTCTGGAGCACTTATACATCTCAGAAACAGTAAGATTTACATAAGATTTTACTGCACGGGAGTTCAAAGGTTCATTAGCTTTGCTTGTTTTAGAGTTTAAAGAGACTCTGTAACAACATTTTCAGCCTTATTTCTTCTATCCTATAAGTTCCTATACCTGTTCTAATGTGGTCTTACTGCAGTCTTTCCTAGTTGCACAGTGGCTGTATTATCTCTGTTATATCATCTAATATTCTTTCCTTTGTCAGCTTTGTTGGGTCAGGCTGGAATGTGCTGCTCTGCTTGTGATAGGAAGAAGCTATACACACCCTCTCCACGGGGCCTGCAGGCTCTGTGTGAGTCACAGACTGAGCTCCTCTCAGCCTATCACATGCTGGTTAGCAGCCATGTCTTTTGTTTGTAAACACTGCCTAAAACTGGCAATTACAAGCCAGGATTGCAGCAGGGAGTGGCAGAAACAGCACAGGGGCCCAGGAGAACATAATGAATAGAATGGTATGCTTTTTATTGTAAGAATTTTAGAGTACAGATTCTCTTTAAAAGAATGTGGCTTGTAATTGAAAATATGACAGAATTATGCAATGTTATTTTTTCAAAAGGCTATGTATCTTAAAAAAAAAAAGTGAGACTATTTTCTTTGCTACTAATGTTCTATTAATTATCAGTGCTACACACAAAATTCACAAGTTTTTTTTCCGCTTCAGGTCACTTTTTTATACTGTTCTGTTGGCTTTAGTAGTGTCTGAGTCACAACAAGCATGCTTCTAATGGAGTCAGAACAACTTGTTCTGCCGCACATGCGCAATACGGAGACATGCACATTAGGAGCATGTTTTATCAGCTTCTAATGCTGTTCACGAGGAGTTCTTGGCATGCACACTGAATATGCAGGAAGCACAGAGAATGAATAAAGCCATGATGTGGTACAAGCTCCCTTATCTTAAAGTGGACCCAAATTAAAAATACAAGATTTCAGAAATAAAATCTATTTTCTAAATTATAATAATAAATAGCAGCTTTTTCTTAGCTGCATGATGACAAATATAAAATATTTTACATTTATTGGAGGAAGTCCTCCCTTCCTTTAAAATTGCCGGGACAAAATCCGGCAAACTGGTGGAGTAGATGGTGTCCGGCAATGGAGGAATCACTAATGGCTGCCCCCAGTATAACCCTAGTTATAAAAAGAGAAGGGTGAAAAGCATGCACTGAAATGCTCATAGGTTTGAAGGAGTGTTTATTTATCTTTGTATGTGTCAGAGTGGTGCAACTAAATATTTTGAATTAAAAAAAAATGTTTGGTTTGGGTCCGCTTTAAAGGAAATCTAAAGCCAAATTAAAAATAAATCGCTCCGGCCAGCAGCGACGACCCCCGCAAAGCTGGCCTGGCACACGCCTCCTCGCCACGTCCCCGCTGCCAACAGTATTCTGTGCATATGCAGTACACAAAAATCACTACTACACATGCGCAGAGTACTCCTGGCTACAGGAGCACAAACAGGGTGCGCAAGGTTTGGGGCAGCGCATGTACAGTAGACTCCGACTGATGGTGACCGGATAGGGGGTCGCTGCTGCTAGCAGGAGAATTGTGGAAGGACGGCGAGGGGACAGGATGATTCCAGGCAGCTGCAAGAAGCCTCAGGTAAGTTGAAATTATTTTTTTTATTTGGCTTTATTGCCCCCTTTCATTGTAACTGTCCCTGTAAGTTTGATAAGATTTGGCAGATGGAGATGGAGTTGGATGTGGGTTGAATATGCGGACTCGCATGATGTTCTGGACAGCTCCTCAGCATGAGGGTTTACATGCCTAATGGCACAAGATAAGTAATAGACGGTTGAACCTTTAGAGCAGCACTATGCTGCAGTTAGTGGTCTCTCTAGGAAAGAACTGTAACCAATGATTGGACTTCATCCCAATCAGTAGCTGATACCCCCTTTCCCATGAGAATTCTTTACCTTTTCTCGAACAGATCATCAGGGGGTCTGTATGGCTGATATTGTGGTGAAACCCCTCCCACAGTGAGATGTCAGCACTTAGGTACTGACATCACACTGTGGGAGCCTAGTTACATTGTGGGAAATGTACTTTTTAAGTTTTTACGGTTTCTTTGTCTCTGATCAATGACACATGCATTGAAGTATCCCAGAGCTAAAATCTATGAATTATTGACCCTTCTTATCTCTTTCCTGCTCTCAGAAGCTATTTTCTGCCAGAAAAGTGTTTTATGGCTGCAATTCTTTAGGGTGAGGGTAACGACATAGTCCAACCTGGTCCCAACCTGATTTTTAGCTAATTTAGGCAAAGAAAGAAAAAAAATGAACACGGCATAGTTTATTGTGTGCTTGACACTGTACATAAACATGTCTATCTCATCATGTCACCTTGTGTATCTATTAAAAAGCTTCTTACCTCTACTATAATGTTTTTCTTTAGAAGAACATTCTGTCTTTTTTCTTGGTCTGGCTAATTTTGTCTAAGGAAGACCCATCAAAGGGTCCTTTTACAGCTACAAAACTAAATAAACCAACTTTTCCCCCAATGCCAGTGGTGAAGTTAAGAGTTTAAAGAGAGAAGTTCAAAACACAAGATGCAGGGTTTGTTTACTAAACCAACATCACAAACCTAAACTGAAAATAAAAAGTCAAAATAACCATACACGGGTCATACTTACCTTCTGTGTAGTCTGCTCATCAATCTCCTTCTCTTCACCTGCGTCCCATTTGTCCACTGTGATCAATGGAATTCTCCGTCCTCCATTTTGAAAATGGCCATTACCCCATAACAGCTTCCTGGTCAGCACACTTTTAAACTGTAATATCACCCACTTGAGCCATAGGGAAACATGGACATTACCTTGCACATTCGATTGTAACTGACAGCTGCTGATATATAACTGACAGCAACTGGTATATTTCAGTTCTGACAAAATATTTTCATAACTGGAAGGGATCACTGTAAGAAGAAAATGGAGAACTTCTGAGAGGAACTGACAGTGAGGTTAGTATGTAATATTCATTTGCAGCTACGGTGTGTGTTTATTTTAAATAGTTTTACTCACTTCAGGTTCCCTTTAAGTTCCTGCAGGATAAAAGCATTTTATTTTAAATCACTTTTTTTTTAAATAACATTTCTTGGGCTGCTCCTGATGCTGTGTACAAGGAAAGATAATTAAAAATACATAGAGCGGTTATTCTGTAACAGTGTTTCCAGGATTAAGGGACCACATAAACCGGTCAATTAAAAGTGGCTTCTAGCACACTGATCCAGCACTGAGACCTTCTAGGCATATCAGACAAGTGGCTTGTAGGATGTACTGTCGTGGTCACGGTCCCATCTGTGTACGACCGCAGCTGTACTGCACGTGTGCGAGTACTGTCTGTGCAAGCCCAGAAGAAGGAAGCTGCTTGTGTATGGCTTTTTTCTCCATGCATGACCAGCTTTGTGCTAATGGATATGCACGGACCATACACACGCATGCACAGTACAGCCGCGATTGTACACAGACAAGAGCAAGGCCCAAAAGAATAAGTAGATCCAGCAACAGTGGTGACAAACACGATCTGGGAAACCTCTGAAGCAACCAGACACTTTCCACTACTTAGGTAAGTATGTAACTTTTTTATCCTCAAGCTTGCTTTAATGATGTCCATATTAAGAACCTAAAAGACACATTCGGTCTAACAGCCCTCTTAACCAAACTTCAGCAACACTGTTAATGCGTAACATAAGCCTACAGCACGGGGCACTGGCACACAATAACAACAACAACAACAATAAATAACATTTGTAAAGCTCTTTTGTCCCGTAGGACTCAAAGCGCATAAGCATGGCTCAGACCATCGTGGTACAGAGGAAGAATTTTATAAGTCCGGAAATGCCAGGCTAAACAGGTGGCTTTTCAGTCTGGATTTGAATAGCTCCAGGGATGGTGCTGTCTTTACTGGGTGTGGCAGGAAGTTCCAAAGATTAGGGGCAGCATGGCAGAAGGCTCTGTCTCCAGATTTTTTAAGGTGCACTCTGGAAGCGACCAAGTTTATAGAACTTGCTGATCTGAGGTTGTGAGAGGTGTGGTGCTGCTTCAGCAAGTCCTTCATGTATCCAGGGCCCAGATTGTGCACGGATTTGAATGTAAGCAGTCCAATCTTGAAGAGTATTCTCCATTCTACTGGTAGCCAGTGCAATGAGCGAAGGATTGGAGTAATGTGAAAGTGGTGAGGCTGGTTTGTTAGCAATCTGGCATCAGCATTCTGCACTAATTGCAGGCGACGCAGGTCCTTTTTGGGGAGGCCAGCATAAAGGGCATTGCAGTAGTCCAGCTGTGATGTGATGAAGGAGTGAACTAGGGTTGGAAGATCCTCTGGGGGGATCAGATGTTTAATCTTTGCAATGTTCTTCAGATGAAAGTAGGAAGATTTAACTACAGATGAAATTTGGTTTCTGAAACTCAATTCCCCATCGATTAGTACTCCAAGGCTGCGCACAAGGTTGGAGCTGTTTATGTCTGAATTCCCAATCCTGATCGGTGTTGCTTTAGGATAGAGCTTAAAATCAATAAATCAATCAATTATTGAATTACCTGTTGAGGCTCGTACACACGTCCCACAAATCCGCCCAAATGTTGTTTGACAATCAGGTGTGTGTACAACTAGATGGACGACTGATAACAGGCGGTTTGCCCGATCAATCCAGTGGATCAACTCAAATGACTGTTGGGCTGATATTGTGCAGTTGGCCACAAGTATACAATGTTGTTTGAGCGACATGCACTTAACGATAAAAATAACACTTTTATAGCGCTTTTCTCCCACAGGACTCAAAGCACTTAGGCTCTCTCAGATTCAGTAATTGGAAGTAGGATGAAGTATTAAAGCGGATCCGAGATGAAAAACTAACTATAACAAGTAACTTGTCTACATATCTTATCTAAAGTTTAGATGGTTTACACAGCAAAGCTAGCTGTAAACAGTTTTAATAGAATATGATTATTTCTTCCTGTGATACAATGACAGCAGCCATGTTGTTTGTAAACATTACATAGAGGCAGGCTTATCTGTATCTTGAGCTATCAGCCTAATCCCCTCTCCTCCTCCCTCCTCCCCTCTGCCTCTGAAATCAATGGCTAGTAACACCTCCCCCTCCTCCTGCCCAGACTGAGCTCCCATGAGCCCTTGCTACTGCCTAGGCTCTCTGAACCTGTGGGTGTGGCTTATTTAGTTTATAGGGAATTAGAGTATTAAAACAAAAACAAAAAAATATTTGGCTTGAGGAATGCCCTATAAACAATAGGAAAGGAACACAATTATGCAATGTGTAAAAGTTCACCTCGGATCCACTGTAACACGGAGGATAAAATTATATTTCTGCAAATGCCAAACTGAACAGGTGGGTTTTCAGTCTGGATTTAAACATGTCAAGAGATGGAGCTGTCCTGATCTGCTGAGGTAAGGAGTTCCATCATGTAGGAATGGCATGACAGAGGGCTCTGTGACCACAAGTTTTTCAGGTGGACTCTGAGAATTACACTTGTTTTAATGCGGCCATGTCGTGCAGTTCGTTGTTTCACTTGCGCAAGAGATATGTAAATTAGTTGTTTGTTTGTTGGTGCGTGGAAAGTACAAGTTGTGTAAACGCATTGTCATGGGGTCGGTCATGTCAAGGTATTGGTACATGGCAAGGAAATGAACAGCCCTACTTAAAAACAGATAAGTGCCTACCTGCAAGAGAGTGCAAGCCCCACTTGTGGGATAAAATACACACCTAGCATACACGTGACCTGTCTACCACTGAAGGATGTTGGTTTCCTGTAACAGCTTGCAGGCAACTTGTTAAGTACTCATCCCTCCCACTGCGGAGAAGTCGTCCTTGATGGGAGGGGACCTAACACTAACTAAATCCTAACCTATGTACAGTGGAGGAAATAATTATTTGACCCCTCACTGATTTTGTAAGTTTGTCCAATGACAATGAAATGAAAAGTCTCAGTACAGTATCATTTCAATGGTAGGTTTATTTTAACAGTGGCAGATAGCACATCAAAAGGAAAATCGAAAAAATAACCTTAAATAAAAGATAGCAACTGATTTGCATTTCATTGAGTGAAATAAGTTTTTGAACCCCTACCAACCATTAAGAGTTCTGGCTCCCACAGAGTGGTTAGACACTTCTACTCAATTACCTCATTAAGGACACCTGTCTTAACTAGACACCTGTATAAAAGACACCTGTCCACAGAATCAATCAATCAAGCAGACTTCAAACTCTCCAACATGGGAAAGACCAAAGAGCTGTCCAAGGATGTCAGAGACAAAATTGTAGACCTGCACAAGGCTGGAATGGGCTACAAAACCATTAGCAAGAAGCTGGGAGAGAAGGTGACAACTGTTGGTGCGATTGTTCGAAAATGGAAGGAGCACAAAATGACCATCAATCGACCTCGCTCTGGGGCTCCACGCAAGATCTCACCTCGTGGGGTGTCAATGGTTCTGAGAAAGGTGAAAAAGCATCCTAGAACTACACGGGAGGAATTAGTGAATGACCTCAAATTAGCAGGGACCACAGTCACCAAAAAAACCATTGGAAACACATTACACCGCAATGGATTAAAATCCTGCAGGGCTCGCAAGGTCCCCCTGCTCAAGAAGGCACATGTGCAGGCCCGTCTGAAGTTTGCCAATGAACACCTGAATGATTCTGTGAGTGACTGGGAGAAGGTGCTATGGTCTGATGAGACCAAAATAGAGCTCTTTGGCATTAACTCAACTCGCTGTGTTTGGAGGAAGAAAAATGCTGCCTATGACCCCCAAAACACCGTCCCCACCATCAAGCATGGAGGTGGAAACATTTTGCTTTGGGGGTGTTTTTCTGCTAAGGGCACAGGACAACTTAATCGCATTAACGTGAAAATGGACAGAGCTATGTATCGTGAAATCCTGAACGACAACCTCCTTCCCTCTGCCAGGAAACTGAAAATGGGTCGTGGATGGGTGTTCCAGCACGACAATGACCCAAAACATACAGCAAAGGCAACAAAGGAGTGGCTCAAGAAGAAGCACATTAAGGTCATGGAGTGGCCTAGTCAGTCTCCGGACCTTAATCCAATAGAAAACCTATGGAGGGAGCTCAAGCTCAGAGTTGCACAGAGACAGCCTCGAAACCTTAGGGATTTAGAGATGATCTGCAAAGAGGAGTGGACCAATATTCCTCCTAAAATGTGTGCAAACTTGGTCATCAATTACAAGAAACGTTTGACCTCTGTGCTTGCAAACAAGGGTTTTTCCACTAAGTATTAAGTCTTTTATTGTTAGAGGGTTCAAAAACGTATTTCACTCAATGAAATGCAAATCAGTTGCTATCTTTTATTTAAGGTTATTTTTTCGATTTTCCTTTTGATGTGCTATCTGCCACTGTTAAAATAAACCTACCATTGAAATGATACTGTTCTGAGACTTTTCATTTCTTTGTCATTGGACAAACTTACAAAATCAGTGAGGGGTCAAAATAATTTTTTCCTCCACTGTATATGCATAGCCTGGGTGCGGCTAATCAAGTAAAATCGAAAATTGCTCCCACTTAAAGCGGAATATAACCCTGCATTTCAACTTTGCTCTAAAACATTATTTACAGTATATTATATGCAACCAGCATTTTTTTTTTACTAGACCAGCATTGGAAGGGTTACACAGGGCTTTAAAGTTCCTAGAGATTTCTGCAGACGCATCCGAACTTGAGAGAGATACATTTTGTTTACATAAATGTATCTAAGTGTTGAATGTGACTCATCTCTCTCACTGAGAAGGAGTTGGAGGACAGCCAAAGAGTGTGTAACATTTCTAAATATATACATATAACTAAATAGAATGTAACTATCTGAACGTCTGCATATCTCTCCACGGAACTTAAAACCTCTGTGTTTAACCCTTCCAATGCTGGTCTAGTAAAAAAAAAATGCTTTTTGCATATAATATGCTGTAAATAATGTTTTAGAGCAAAGTTGAAATGCAGGGTTATATTCCGCTTTAACAGCTTTGCTTTTGGTGTATATGCAGAGTTTCTGTTTGGGTTAAAGGTGAGTTTGCAGTTTCTGGGGGGGCTCAGCGCACCTCTGATTGGAGGCCATTCGGAGGCGGCCTGGTGAATCGCTGATCCATCTTTTGCGCAATGTCATGGTATTGGTTGTACACTTTATTGGACATATATATCAGCCTTTACACAATAAAGGAAACAAATCAAAGTTAAACTGATTAAAGGTGATCTCCAATGTGTATAAGTAAGTATTTGAATGTCTTTACCTTTAGTACTACAGTACAGCTATTTTACATGAGCTGTACTTACTTCTTCACATCACCGTATATATGAATCCTACACAAATATGTTGAGGAAAAATGCACACTAGTGCCTCAAAATGAGCTACGCAACATATCAGCTTGTCAAACGCCACAGAAAATTCCTATTCATGCCGTATAATGATGCCCCAATTCCATTAGTCATAACAAACACTGTTTATCTGAAATATTTCTCAATTGCACTGCTATTACCTAATTTGTAAATGAATGGTAATTTACATCTGCCGCGCTCGCTCTGCAATTACTGTCAATCTTCAAAGTAATTCCGTAACCTTTGTTTGCTTATGCCAAATTAACATTTTTATTTGCGCGCACGCAACCGGTCTTTTAATATATGTTTTTAATCATCTGTGTGGCAGCTAAAAAGCACAGCTGACCCAAATGATGCCGGTTCAAGCACACTTGTTGGAAAGCTTGGAATGAGATCTCGCTATGTAATCGCTGCCAGTTTTTTTTAAACAAACACGGGCAATGGCTTTTCAAAGAAGGGAAGGGTGAATTAATGGAATGCAGATAGATGAAATGTATGTGCTTCACTGTGGGTAATGATAAGAAAATACAACAACATGGTGGCATACACAATCCGCTCACTTCCCACACATGAAGCTTCTCTCAAAGATAAAAGCATTGCTGCCCAATACAATCATTTATGACTCGGGAAATGATCCTCTGTATAAGTCAGTCAAACATTCCGCAATGGATATAACAATACACATTGGCCTCAATTCACTAAGCAGTTTAGACTAGTCTACAGATGGTTTTTAGTCTACTGATGTAATGTTTTAGACCTGTTTTTAGACCTGGTCTAACATTCAGTAATTACACAATTCATAAAAGAAAACAAGGAGTAACCACGCACACTTTTTTCTGACAGAGATTAGACCAGCTGATTTCTTGTCGGTAAAGTAATTGTGTGAGGTATTTTAGATGTGAGGATGGAACCTTTTGAATTATTTATGCAGGAGTTTAATTGTATGCAGAAGAGAGCTCATCAGAGGAGAAGGATGTCAGTCATAGCTACTTGTTTGTGAATTGCATCATTTGATCATTTCCCCTGCTTTACCCACCTAACTACCAATGGTTTAGACCTGGTCTAAAAACAGGGCTTAAACATTTGATAATAGTGAATTCCCCTTTGATGCAACTGACCAAACCATCATTAGACTAAAAACCATCAGTAGACTAGTTTAAACTGCTTTATGGACTCTTTAAAAGCTTTATGGAGATCACGATTTCATTTTTCAGCACGGCCTGGCACCTGCTCACAGTGCCAAAACCACTAGTAAATGGTTTACTGACCATGGTATTACTGTGCTCAATTGGCCTCCCAACTCTCCTGACCTGAACCCCATAGAGAATCTGTGGGATATTGTGAAGAGAAAGTTGAGAGACGCAAGACCCAACACTCTGGATGAGTTTAAGGCCGCTATCGAAGCATCCTGGGCCTCCATAACACCTGAGCAGTGCCACAGGCTGATTGCCTCCATGCCACGCCGCATTGAAGCAGTCATTTCTGCAAAAGGATTCACGACCAAGTATTGAGTGCATTACTGAACATAATTATTTGAAGGTTGACTTTTTTTGTTTTAAAAACACTTTTCTTTTATTGGTCGGATGAAATATGCTAATTTTTTGAGATAGGAAATTTGGGTTTTCATGAGCGGTATGCCAAAATCATCAATATTAAAACAATAAAAGGCTTGAACTACTTCAGTTGCGTGTATTTGAATCTAAAATATATGAAAGTCTAATGTTTATCAGTACATTACAGAAAATAATGAACTTTATCACAATATGCTAATTTTTTGAGAAGATCCTGTACAGTGGTTCGCAAAAGTATTCGGCCCCCTTGAAGTTTTCCACATTTTGTCATATTACTGTCACAAAAAATGAATCAATTTTATTGGAATTCCACGTGAAAGACCAATACAAAGTGGTGTACACGTGAGAAGTGGAATGAAAATCATACATGATTCCAAACATTTAAAATTTAAATAAAAAAAATAAAAAAAACTGCAAAGTGGGGTGTGCGTAATTATTCAGCCCCCTGAGTCAATACTTTGTAAACCACCTTTTACAGATGCCAGTCTTTTAGGGTATGTCTCTACCAGCTTTGCACATCTAGAGACTGAAATCCTTGCCCATTCTTCTTTGCAAAACAGCTCCAGCTCAGTCAGATTAGATGGACAGCGTTTGTGAACATCAGTTTTCAGATCTTGCCATAGATTCTCGATTGGATTTAGATCTGGACTTTGACTGGGCCATTCTAACACATGAATGTGTTTTGTTGTTTTAAACCATTCCATTGTTGCCCTGGCTTTATGTTTAGGGCCATTGTCCTGCTGGAAGGTGAACCTCCGCCCTAGTCTCAAGTCTCAAGTCTTTTCCAGACTCCAAGAGGTTTTCTTCCAAGATTGCCCTGTATTTGGCTCCATCCATCTTCCCATCAACTTTGAGTAGCTTCCCTGTCCCTGCTGAAGAGAAGCACCCCCAGAGCATGATGCTGCCAGCACCATATTTGACAGTGGGGATGGTGTATTCACAGTTTTGAATTTTGGCCAAAAAGTTCCATTTTGGTCTCATCTGACCAGAGCACCTTCTTTGACATGTTTGCTGTGTCCCCCACATGGCTTGTGGCAAACTGCAAACGGGACTTCTCATGCTTTTCTGTTAACAATGGCTTTCTTTTTGCCACTCTTCTTTCCATAAAGGCCAACTTTGTGCAGTGCATAACTAATAGTTGTCCTATGAACAGATTCCCCCACCTGAGCTGTAAATCTCTGCAGCTCGTCCAGAGTCACCATGGGCCTCTTGACTGCATTTCTGATCAGCGCTCTCCTTGTTCGGCCTGTGAGTTTAGGTGGATGGCCTTGTCTTGGTAGGTTTACAGTTGTGCCATACTCCTTCCATTTCTGAATGATCGCTTGAACAGTGCTCCGTGGGATGTTCAAGGCTTTGGAAATCTTTTTGTAGCCTAAGCCTGCTTTACATTTTTCAATAACTTTATCCCTGACCTGTCTGGTGTGTTCTTTGGACTTCATGGTGTTGTTGCTCTCAATATTCTCTTAGACAACCTCTGAGGCCGTCACAGAGCAGCTGTATTTGTACTGACATTACACACAGGTGCACTCTATTTAGTCATTAGCACTCATCAGGCAATGCCGATGGGCAACTGACTGCACTCAGACCAAAGGGGGCTGAATAATTACGCACACCCCACTTTGCAGTTATTTATTTGTAAAAAATGTTTGGAATCACGTATGATTTTCGTTCCAATTCTCACATGTACACCACTTTGTATTGGTCTTTCACGTGGAATTCCAATCAAATTGATTCACGTTTGTGGCAGTAATATGACAAAATGTGGAAAACTTTGAATACTTTTGCAAACCACTGTAATTTCTAAAGATGTTTGTTGTTGCAAGCAAAAAGTCGTACATACACATTATCACAGATTTTTCAGTGAAATATTAATAAAGCACACAACAACCAAAAAACTTTAAAGAACAATCAGTAGTAAACAAAATTAAAGAGGAAAAAAAAAATCACGATTTGCTCCAGTATGCCTGACAAAACTGTATGAAAAGTCGAAATTACAGTCAAAATGGTGATCCAATTGTTGACCCACTGCACGCGTATATAGACGATGCCTCTATAAACCAAGTCAATCCTCCCATATTGAGTAACATTTATCTGATAGATCTAAAATAGCATAATGCATTTTTTTTCCTCATCTAACAATCCCCTAAAGGTAACCATACACTTAAACGATTTCCCGTTGATGGAATCTGCTGTGAAATAGTATTTTAATCGGAATCAAAAACCGGATCGTATAAAAAAAAAAAAATCAGAATCACATGTAGTGTGCAAGAGGCCTAAGAAGGCATGTTACCCTAATAGCATAAGTATAAAGCATGTTCCCCTCAAATCATAATTAGGAAGTATGTACCCCAAATAGCACAGTTAAGCAGCATGTTCTCAACTAACAAAATTATGCGGGTTTGTCCCCCAAATAGTCCCCAACAGTCCCCTTTGCATCCCCTAAATAGAATGCCATCACAGTACTGCCTTTTTATTCTGTCCCTTCCTTTTAAGTTCCAGCATGGACCAAATGACATCTGGCAAAGGCAATCCATTTTGGTGAACCCGCAAAAGGGTGGGCCAGCGTCAACGCAGGACAAATGTATAAACTTTAGATTTCACAATCATTTTGGCCGAAGAAAATCTTAAGTCTGTATGTAGCTTAAAGGGAAGGTTCAGGGAGGGTGGGTAAAAAATAAAAATCAAATTCCACTTACCTGGGGCTTCCTCCAGCCCGTGGCAGGCAGGAGGTGCCCTCGCCGCCGCTCCGCAGGCTCCCGGTGGTCTCCGGTGGCGCGCCCGACCTGGCCAGGCCGGCCGCCAGGTCGGGCTCTTCTGCGCTCCAAGGCCCGGAACTTCTGCGTCCCACGCCGGCGCTCTGACGTCATCGGACGTCCTCCGTGCTCTACTGCGCATGCCGGGAGCCACCGGGAGCCTGCCACCGGGAGCCTGCGGAGCGGCGGCCAGGGCACCTCCTGCCTGCCACGGGCTGGTAAGTGGAATTTGATTTTTATTTTTTACCCACCCTCCCTGAACCTTCCCTTTAAAGAGACACTGAAGCGAAAAAAATTATATAATGATTTGTATGTGTAGTACAGCTAAGGAAAAAAACATTAGGAGTAGCGATATAATTCTAATATTGTTTCCAGCACAGAAAGAGTTAAGAAACTCCAGTTGTTATCTAAGCAAAAAAGAGTCATTGAGCTTCACAACTTTCAAAGTTGCAGAGAACTCTGTCTTCTGAAGCTTATTATCTCAAGTGTCTGGCACTGTATTTTTTTTTCCTGCAGAGAACAGTTCAAAAGTTCACTAGCCTGCTCTGTAAAATCATTTAGAATGCGGAGTAGTGTGTAAACTGCAAATATTAGAGAATGATGCAATGTTATAAAAAAAACAACTATACAACTGAAAATAAAAATATGAGAATATTTTCTTTGCTACTAATGTTCTAGTAATTATCCATACTACACAACCAGTTCATTATATATTTTTTTTTTCTTCAGTGTCTCTTTAAAGCGGTATTGTCACCATAAAAATCAAATTTCAACAGCAACTGGTCTGAGTGTATTAAGTGATAAAGATGCTAATCCTGCATTCAAAACTTGAAAAACTTTTTCTGCTGTTATGGTTTGTAGCTATCACATACTTTAGGAGCACTGGCCCTAGGGCCAAACAGTTGAATGCTGGGAGTTCTTTTTATCTGTAATATATTCCTCTTCTTCCATTTATTTCCCTATCTAGCTGTTTATCAGAAACACCCTCTGATTACTTGTGTTTACAAGCAAGGCTGAGGTGACTCATTGATTGGTTGTGTAAATAAAAAAATAAACAGTGCAGTTCCTAGTATACACCTCAGTGGGAGTGTCTGAAGACTCTGGGAGGAGGGCAGCTAATGAATACACAATGAGCAAGAGAAGGTAGGGGGGAAAAAAAGAGTCAGAGAGGATATGATGTCAGCATTAGCTTGGCAAGATGGCCACTACCTAGAAGAGGATTTTCTGCTTTTCCTTTATAAAATTCACAGGAATCATTACGTGGATAAAACAATACATCTGTTATGTAACTAGAAGTAGTATTTATCTACTTATATATGCGTTTTTTATTTCTAGGTTAGCATGGGTGTCGCTTGTTCACTGGGCCCGATCCAATTCACAAGTTTTCTCCTTCATGATACTTCATATTTTTTTTTGTAAAATGCCTTTTATCCACTTCCTAACTACTGTTTTTGTCCCCTTCAAAACGCAATTTTCACATCACGTTCCTCCCATTCATTCACCAATAACTGTATCGCTACTTATCACGCTGAAACAATCTATATATTATTTTTTGTGGGACAATCTAGGCTTTCTTTGGGCAGTACTTCTTGCTAAATTATTTTATTTGATATACATTTTACAGGGAAGAAGACGGAAAAAATGAAAAAATTCATAATTTCTCAGCATTCAGCTATTGTAGTTTAAAAATAAAATGTGCTATTGTAGATAAAACAGACACATTTTATATGCCCATTTGTCCCAGTTATTACAACGTTTAATTTGTGTCTCTAGTACAATGTATGGCGATAACATTTTATTGGAAATAAAGGTGTATTATTTTCCACATAGTGTTTTTTTATATAACAATAATTACAAACCTTTATATACGAAAGCAACAGTAATATACCCTCATAACATACATATTAAAAAAGTACCTAAGGTAACTATTTATGTAGGGTTTTTTTTATTATGTAATTTTTTTTATTTTTTTAAGCATGCTGCTAATCCTGTCAGATCTGACAATGTCAGAAACACCTTATCTGCTGCATGCTTGTTTGGGGTTTATAGCTAAAAGTATTATAGGCAGAGGATCAGCAGGATAGCCAGGCATCTGGTATTGCTTAAAAATAAATAAATATGGTTGCCTCCATATCCCTCTTGTTTCAGGTGTCCTATAAATGATACCAGAGTTAACACAAATTTTAAAAACAGGGGGATCAGGCATGTATATGAAGCTGTCCTAATGCCCACCGCTCCCTGGTTCTCCTCTCCTCCCCCCCCCCCCTCCACTCTCCCCTAAAAGCCCCCCTCAGCCTCTTCCAGGTCGGGCAGTAGTGCCCAGACGCTGACCCAGCAGCGTGCGTCCATGATTGTGCGCCCATGACCCGGAGCACTCTGCACATGAGCACGACGTCAATCGTGCCGTCATGCACAGAGCACTCCCGCGTGCGGGCGGGCGATTAAGGACGCACGCTGCCGGGTCACTGCCAGAGCCCTGAGCACTACTGCCCAACCCGGAAAGGGGCTGAGGGGGGCTTTTAGGGGAGAGTGGAGGGGGGAGGAGAGGAGAACGGGGGAGCGGTGGACATTAGGACTGCTTCACATACATGCCTGCTCCCAGTTTTTAAAATGTGTGTTAACTCTGGTATCCTTATAGGACACCTGAAGTCAGAGGGATATGGAGGCAACCATATTTATTTCCTTTTAAGCAATACCAGTTGCCTGGCTTTCCTGCTGATCCTTTGCCTCTAATACTTTTAGCCATAGACGCTGAACAAGCATGCAGCAGATCTGACAAGCATTATTGTCAGATCTGGCAAGATTAGCTGCATGCTTGTTTCTGGTGTTATTCAGACACTTCTGCAGCCAAATAGATCAGCAGGGCTGCTAGGCAACTGGTATTGTTTAAAAAGAAAGTAAATATGGCAACCTCCATATTATTCTCCCTTCAGTTGTCCTTTAAAAGAATCTGCTGCCAATGTCTTGATGCAAAGTATCACAGGGCACCTTCAGAGGTCTTATGGAGTTCATTCCTTGACAGTTCAAATCAGTATTGGCAGCAGCTAGGGCAATATGTTTTTTTAATGGTTTGGCTGCTAAGTTTAACCACTTAAGGACCAGGCCATTTTTGCCTGATCTGTGCGTGGGCTCTCCAGCCCACAGCACAGATCAGGATAGAGCCAGGGCGACCAGATTTCCCCCCCTTTTTCCTCACTAGGGGGATGTCCTGCTGGGGGGGTCTGATCGCCGCCGGCCATTTTTGCCTTGCGGGGGGGGGGGCTGCTCAAGGTCCCCTCCACAGCGATTTTTGTCCTCCCCTCCCTCCCCTCTTTCCCCTGGGCGGCGCAGGACAGAGATCCGTCCTGCGCCGCCTCTGACAGGCTTCAGCCTATCAGATGCCGGCGATCCCCAGCCAACCAGAGGCCGGGGATCGCTGATCTCCTTTACGGCGCTGCTGCGCAGCAGCGCCGTATGATGTAAAGAGCGAGGATTGCTTCCACGCGTATTTACATTTCGTCTGCGAGCCGCGATCGGAGGCTCACAGGCAGTTCACCCTTCGTGAACTGACATGGAAAGGCCGTTTCCATGGGAAACCCCTTAACACCTAGGTCCGCCGATCGGCTGACCGTGGTTGTTAAGTGGTTAAAGTGTACCAGAGCTGGATTAAATAAAACTTTTTATGCATACCTGGGGCTTCCTCCAGCCCCATACCCACAGGTCACTCCCACGCCGCCGTCCTCAGTCTTCAGTGGGAGCGATCTGTGGTATAGGGCTGGAGGAAGCCCCAGGTATGAATAAAAAGTTTTATTTAAACCAGCTCTGGTACACTTTAAGTGTACTTACCCTTTAACAGAAATGTTTGTCTAATGCATGTCCTCGCATAACTCATGAATTTGTGCAAAATGAAAGTGGGATTGCGTAGGTCTTTGCAATCATTGTTCTCTAAAGGCTACCGAGCGCATACATTACCAACACAGCCATCATAAAACTTGTGTTTATAGATTGTGATTATCATTATCGCTGCCGACAATGATCTAAACATTAAACAGTAAACAGCCGCACAACAATTAAACAACTTGCTAGAGACAAAATACTGCAGTAGGCTGTCACTCAGAAACAGGGAACTGACAACTGTGCTTTAATTAAATCTGAGACTGTTTCCAATTAGTTAGTCTAGAGCACCATAGGCTTCATGCTGTCTATGACTCAGTGAGCTGACTCATAGCACACAAAACTTTTTTTTCCTAACAGAAAAAGAAATATCCAAGAACTGGCAAGGATGCAATATCAAAAAGAAAGCAGGTTCACCGACCTTCTCAGCAAAAGACCGCTGTTATTTTTAGATGACCATAAGGAATAAATGGAATGCGAAAGTTTGGGTGCGTGTGTGCGCAATTTGCCAGAAAGTTCCCTTTTGTTGGCTTTAAAGACACGCACTTGTGAATAGGCTGATGTAAGAATTTTTAATATTCCTTGTTAAACCGTTATTCATATGCAGGCTTGCTCAACAATGGTTCATGCTGGCCCCTTATTTAGCTTTACTTTGAGGACAACCCTTGAGCTGAATAACTGATGTGAAACACCCCGGAGGCTTGACATATGTGGCCCTCTAAACTAGCATGCCTCACACAATAGCTTATGTCGATGGTTCCTGTGATTGTAACAACCCCAGGCTCATCTAAAAGACAAAAGGAGACCGTGAGCCCAATGGTGCAGAATCTTAGTGTAGCAAGCATGAGCATCTCATGCTTGCTACACAACTTGTTCAGTGTTCTCCCCAGAAATTTTTTTCCAGCCAGGTGGCATGAAAAAGTAGCCGGGTGGGGCAATATGAGAGAATGCAGGGCCGGTGCTTCTGTGCGCAACTTTGCTTATAGCAGGAGGAGGTGAGCCGATGACAGCCGGGTGCTCTTTAAAACTAGCCGGGTGGAGCACCCCGCTAAAAGAGCCTGGGGAGAACACAGCTGTGCAGTGCATAGGAATTGGAAGGAGTACAGACTGTCACTAATGTGGAATATACCGAGACCAAACCAAAAGATAATGTTGGTAATGTGATTCAGATTCCCTCTTATAGCAATGTGCAGGAAATGCAGTTCCTGAGGAGGTTTGTCCCTGCTGGTGAACAGGATGAAACGGGATAAATTACCAAAGTTCTTGAAGGGAATGCAAAGACCTCTACTGGTGAATAATGGAAGTTCATGAAACACGTTCACAACAGCATCACCAGCAGATGTGGATCGTGACACAACCATAGCAGTTAAGGCACCTGTTTTTTCACTGACCTGAGGAAGGGGACAAGCACCCACGAAATGTGTTATCAATTTTATATGCTCAAATAAACTTTTTTCAATAAACTGGTCCAAAATCTTCAAGAGAGGCAAGATTACCTTACAACCTCCTTTTCCATGCCTAGCACAGCTAACTAGAACTTCAATAATGAACAAAAGATGGTTTTGCTGCAATTTAAAAAGTGTATTATCAAATTGTACACAAACACACCTAAATACTTGCATTACCATCCCATATTATTGCACTTGCCCATAATCCCCAATTTAAATAAGCATGCATGCCTGACAGGACATAGTCTGTTACCAGCACTGGTTCCCTTTAAATGAATATTAATCTTGATAAGTCCTATTGGATTAGCCAAACATACTTGTTCCTGTATGTGGATAAAGCGCTTTAAAAATAGAAATGTCCACTGGTCAGATTTAACAATGCTCACATGGGGATGATAGTGTCCATAAAAACAAATTGCCTCTGCATAGTGAGCTTAAGGATACTTCTTATAACTCCGCTCTCATTGTCCATGCAGCCACTTATTAATACTTTATCTTACCGACCTCAGTTGCCACATTGAGCAAGGATGAGGGTGTGGGCGTCCCAACTTACTCCGTGAGCCCTCCAGCTCCTCAGTACAATGTCTCGACCTTCATAGCTGGTACCATCATACTGGCTATCCAATGCTAAGTAAACAGGCAAACAGATTTGGTGCAACTACAGTTATCTGCCTTCCTTTAGTTGCTTTAGTTCTATCCTGACTCCAAACCAATTTGCCACGCATTATGTGATGTAATGTGGAGGCTATAATGTTGGCATTTGTTGAGGACACTTGAGTAGAGAGAAAAAATAGAGGCACTTGGTAGTAGATATAATGTGGCGCTTGTGTTGGGGACACTTTTGGTTAACATATCGAGGGCGCTTGAGTTGAAAGATATAACATGGACACATGGGAGATGGAAGGTGACCTGCTAGGTGATCTAATGTAGACACTTGTTTTAGGGGGATATAATGGACACTTCATTGGCATTAGTACTGGGGAACTTAAAGAGTAACTGTCAGGCTGCAAAAGCTAATTTAAACCTCTATTCTCCTGTGTTAAACAGTTTAGAAGGAAGCCAAAAAGGCAATACTGAAGTTAAAAATCTCTCTTACTTTGATGTTTGCTGAACAGCAAGGCTGTATACTGTATTCAAAAGCCCCTAAGAAGAACGACAGGCCGCATAACAGATACTGCAAAGCATTCTGGGGCTCCTTCTTCTCCCCACTGAACTTCCTTGGTCCTCCCCTTCATTTACCTATCCCGCCCTAAGGCTGCTTACAGTGAGAAGTTACAGGCTCATTTTACAGCAGCTTGTAACCTCCTGCAGCCAAGCTCCCAGCACTGAAAAATCAACATGCTTTTCACAGGGCACGTTCCATTAGAGTATACTGCAGGAGTCCGCTATTGTTCCTAGCCACATGGCTAATTAATATTCACTGCACAGTAGTGTTGTGAACCATTTTTTGTGAGTGGAACCATCAGGAAGCAAGGTGAGGGAGGATATTACATCACAATTGGCTTCATACAAGACAGACAAACATGGAACCTGCCATGAGCTGTCAGGAGCATCATTCTCTGCAAATACTATATAAAAATTCAGTGAAATCCAAACGAGGACAGTGAAATGCATATGTAATGTAAGTACAGCCAATATTTAGCTACTGATATATGTGTTTTTTTTCTCTGAGACCTTATACCTAACAGCTCCTCTTTAAGAGAGGAAATTGTTTTGTAGTGCATAATGGGATGGTGGACATAATGAGGACACTTACTGTTTGAGGATATATTGGAGGTACATGTAGGTACATATGCAAGCATTTATAGTAGGGGACATAACAGGGGCCATCATAAATCAATTTGTTTTTGTTGGAGATAATAGGGACAATTTATGTGCAGGACATAAAGAGGGCTTGTTAACTGAGACAATTAAGGGGTTTGTTAACAAAATGGAGTGTGAGTGCTGGTACCATAAAGGCTGTTACACACATATTCCGATCAAGAAAATGATTGGATTGGCAAAAATATACCATATATACTGGAGACCAAAGAGCAGAAGCACAGCCAGGCAATTGGTATTAGTTAAAAGGCAATAGATGGCCAACTAACTAAACTGAAAGATTAGAATCATCTCTAATGGGAGCAAACCTACTGTTAATCCCAAATCAAAACCAAAGAAACTGTAAGAAAGACCATTTACAGCACAAAATGCAGTTGACTTTGTTCATTTCAGCACATATGCTTTCAAGAATAGGAGAGTTTTGGAATAAACAAATTGGCTTTTTATTTCTCACTGGAACACCTGTCTCAGGGAGAACACCAAATCCCAGATTGGATTTGTTAAATGGCAGCACAGAAGAGCGAAATCTGGGACCTACATAAATACCATTGATCGCTTTCTCAGACACTCTCTCCCTGCAAATGCCACAATGCTTGGAGGCTGCATTACAGTTAATTCAAGAGCTATGAGTAGTCTTTAACATATAATATTGCCAGAAAGCTCATATATTTGCAACCAGGATAGCAGCTAATAGTTTGTGTACTTTGGAATTCAAAAATTCCAAACCACATCCCACATGATGAATTATATGAACAAAGCGCAGAGCCATGGCACAAAACATAAAACAATAATCAAATACAAAGGAACGGTACAAATTAAAGTGAATAGAATTTTTAACAGTCTTAAGTAGAGAACAAAAAAAGTGCAAAATGTTATTCTAGCTTCAAGATGATTAATTTAATTTAATACTGGACTGCAGCGGTCATAGATATGTAAACTGAATTAAATTAAGACACTTCCAATTAATAAACTCTGGTCTCTTACCCAATTAATTTGTCTGCAATCTTCATTTAAGAAATGAACTGAGCAGTGAAAGTAATTTGATGTAGAATTTAGTTGTGGAAAGAAATCATTATGTAAAATGCTTTCAGAGGAAAGGCCATGTTTTCTGTATCAAACAATACAAGCTGATTGGTGATGCAGCCGACAACACAAAACATGGACATAAGTCATTTACAAAGACAAAATACTTCTCACTAACTTGGAATCAGTAGAGTAGCAGCTGGCAAAAACCAAAGTGCATCCAGCATGGACAAATGGCTTGATTTACTAACATTGCAGAACAGTGGAAAGCATGAGATGGGAGGGGGAATAGACAATCCAACCAGAACTAGATTATTTAAGTGATTAGCGTACTTACAAATATATTTAATCCAAATGCATAGGTTTGAGTTGTACATCTGGTCATTTGGGTGTGAGTTGATGCAAATAGTTAAAATATTGAAAATGTGCTGTTGTAAATATTCTAATATCAGTTTTGCAACAGTACTGTGGTTGACTCCAGCTCCAGGTACCTGGAGATGGAGTCGGTGGTTTCATAAATTAAGGAGTCGAAGTCGGATGATTTGTGTACCGACTCGACAGCCCTGGTTAGCAGGGGGTACTGCCAGGGTCAGTACTGGGTCTAATTCTTTTCAATCCTTTTTTATTAATATTCTAGCAGATGGAATACAGAGTCATGTTGTGATCTTTGCAGATAATACAAAATTATGCAAAATTATAAACACTAAACAGGATAGTGACATTTTACAACATGATCTCAACAGCATAGCTATATGGGCAGATAGATGGCAGATGAACTTTTATATAGATAAATGTAAGATGCATTTTGAATGTGCCAATGGTAGAGCAACATATAAAATAAATGGCTTACAGCTGGGAACATTAGACTTGTTAAAGGACTTGGGAATAGTGATTAATATAAATGTAGTCATTTGAATTCAGTGCCAAGCAGAAGCAGCTAAAGCAAATATAATTTTGGGATTCATAACATGGGAAACAAAAGCATGAGATGCTAGTACAGTTTTGGTGCATCATGCTATAGGAAGGACAAGTACAAAGACCGACAACTAAATCAGGGGGATGGAAGGTTCTCACCAAGAAAGGTTGAACAAACTGGGTTTATTTGCGTGGAAAAACAGACAGCTAAGGGGTGACCTGATCATTCTGTATAAATACTTCAGAGGGCAATACAAAAGCTTTGCAGATTAGCTTGTTGTCCCTAGGCTTGTACAGAGGACAAGGAGACATGATCTACATTTGGAGGAAAAAAGGTTTTGACATCGATTTAGGAAGGTTTTTTAGAGTAAGAGTTGTTAAAATGTGGAATATTTTACCACAGAAAGCAGTTATGACAAATTCTATATCTGCATTTAAGAGGTTTGGATGCTTTTCTTGAATTGAAGAACATCCATGGTTATAATTACTACTTAACTCCCAACAAAATTGATCCAGGGATTTTGTCTGACTGCCACTTAGAGGTTATTTGGCTCAAGCCTTGTAAGGGTCTGTTTTGCCTTTGCCTGGATCAAATGGGTGCAGCAGAGAAAGATGCCTAATGCTAATTTATTTACTTAACTTTTTTTTCTGGTTGGATCTGATGGACAAATGTCCTTTTGCAACCAAACTATCTACGTGACTGTACATATTGTAGCACAGTTGCACGTGTTGAGCACCGGTGGTGCCGCTACCTACAAAATATCACCAATTTAGTTTACTTATATTTTTCTGCTCGAACCTCCGATTTTCGGTTCGCGAACCGCAAATGCGAACTTCCGCAAAAGTTTGAGAACATGCGAACTTCCGCGAACCACAACAGACTTCAATGGGGAGGAGAACTTTGAAAACTAGAAACATTTATGCTGGCCACAAAAGTGATGGAAAAGATGCTTCAAGCGGTCTTATGCTGGACATACACGGCGCGATAATGCGCAGGTATAGAGCCAGCGGCGCATCCCCGCTCGCCCACACGTGCGCGCGGATCGATCCCCGCTCGTCCCCCCCCCCCCCTGGCGCTCCTTATCAGCCGCTCGATTCCCTGCCATTGTCCGCCAGCGGGGATCGAGCGGGGTCATTGGACCTGCTGAATATTATCAGCTCCCGGCATGAGCTGCTCGATACACGGTACAGAAACAGGATTTGACGCACAGCAGCGTTTTAAGGGCAGAAATCACATTTTATTGCAGAAAAAAAATAACAGCGTCATTTCAAGTACTAAGCCGAAGTCTCCAATGAAAATGAGTCACACTACTCCATTAGTTCAATATTGGAGAAAAAGCTTACATAAAAATGTGGGAGAGATACACCTGCCTATAAACTCTTCACTAGCGGCCGCCACACTCCAGCTACGCTCAGTACTTGAATTTAATCCTTCAGTACAAAAAGTGTTTTTCCTGTGTGCATGTGATCAAAGGATAATCAGTGGGCCTAGTGGGATGCAGAATGTTGTCTATGAGTCACCCTGGTCGATTTCAGTTAAAGGTTTGTTTCTGTGCTGAAAAGAATGTCTTAAAACTAATTCTCCCCATGGGGGGTGTCTTAGCAGGACCCATGTCCACAGTAAAACATTAGTGACACGCATTGGCGAACTAACTCTCCTTCTAGAAAAAGAATAATTGATGACTGGATAACAGTTACTCCTACGGAAAAAAATGCATCTTAGTATATTAAAGGTGGTCTCTAGTGAAAATCCCATTTAGCATAGATCTGGATCTCAGAGACAGGTCTCTTCTTTCCTAGTTAAAATATTCTGCTGTATAGATTGAAGGGTGCAAAGGATAAGGCCAAACTCAATATTTGCTGTAAAAGCTGAAACTTCCCTATCACTGTAATTCATCTGCTTATGTATCAACATTGATGTTAATTTGATATGCAGTGTTTAGCTAAAGCAATTATAGATTACACGTTTTCCAACACAGGTGGCTCTTGCTGTTGCCCAGTTTTGCTGTTATACAGGAAGTGACGTTTACTTCCTGTATAACAGCAGCTCCGTTACTGGGCATTTCCTCGCTGCCGGCTGCTTGCATGTCATAGCTGATATTCGGTGTAAACAGCCGCCGGGCAGGAGGGGGACCCGACAGGAGGAGGGGACCAGGCCACAGATTCGTTAAACGGCAGAACCAGGGAGGGAGGGATTAGCCGCCAGCAGCAGAGGGAGGCCCCAAGCGGGGGGAGTGCCTCGCTTGTACGCTGGTGGCACTCCTGACTGAGGCTTTCAGGAAAGATGAAGTGTCTGAGGATAACTGGTGTGTAGCACTAAGCAGTGGGGCGGTAGTTCTAATTAACATCCTATGTGAAAATCCTGCCTAATGGCCCGTACTCACGGGCTGCAGAAGTGGCCTGTCGCCAGCACACGTGAGCGTGCTAGCGACAGGCCGGCGACAGCTTCTCTCCAGGTCCCTCCGCGTACACACGCGGAAGAGGGACCAGCGGCGAGACGGAAGTTGTCGCCGACGTTCCTCCTCCCCCCGCCGGAAGCTCCATTTACCTCTATGGAGGTTGCTGTCGCTAGTCCGCGTACTCACGCGGACTAGCGACAGTTGCGGCGGCGACTGTTGCCATGCGATTGAAACTTTCAATCGCATGGCGACAAGAGCGACGGGCGACAGTTCGGGGGTGCGCGCGCGTGCAACGGCCCATACTCACGGGCGACCTGTCGCCACAACACGCGCGCGCCGCGTGTTGAGGCGACAAAAGTCCCTCGTGAGTATGGGCCATTAGTGTCAGGTTTCACACACAATCTTTTTTTTTTTCCCCTTTAAAGAAATATAGAATGTAGTCTTCTATGAGATACAGAGACCAGCACTGGCTGTGAAATTACATTTCAAATTAAAAAAAGAATCACCTCTCTTCTGCTAATAGAGGCAGCAAAAATGTATTGAAACCAAAATATAGCTTTTTTAAAGAGACTCTGTAACAAAAAAAAAACAATCCCCTGGGGGTACTCACCTTGGGAGGGGGAAGCCTCAGGGTCCCAATGAGGCTTCCCAATCCCTTGTAGCTGCAGGCAGTCCAGCACTGGCTCCCCCGCAGTCTCCGGCAATCCAGGCTCGACAAGCCTGACCAGCTACATTTATTTACCTTCCCTGGCTCCAGTGGGGGCGCTGTTGCGGCTCTCAGCACAGAGATCGGCGGAAATAGCCGATCTACGTTGGGTCCGCTCTACTACGCAAGCGCAGGAGACTTGCGCCTGCGCAGTAGAGCGGCTCAACAGCGATCGGCTATTTCCGCCTATCTCCGTGCGGAGAGCCGATACTGCGCCCCCACTGGAGCCAGGGAAGGTAAATATTTACATATCCGCCGTTTCGGGAGCTTTTTCGCTGCCGCCGTGGGACACAGGAGGACGAGGGAAGCCTCGATAGGATCCGGAGGCTTCCCCCACCCAAGGTGAGTACCCCTCAGGGGAACTTTTTCTTGTTACATGTTTTCTTTAACATGAAAAGTAGGAACATGCTTACACAGCTATTAAAAAAATACTTAGACATTACTTGTACATTAGCAAAGAAAAGCACTGCGCTGTCTGGACACGCTGATGGACTGGAAGGTGAAACTGTATAGAAAAGGCAAGAAAACAGGAGCTGGTGCAATAAATTTTTTACTTTAAAATAGACACGCTTAAAATTACACTCACAGTGTATAGTAGAACAATTGCGCCTGTCAGGCCTGCCGGCAATCCTCTCCTGTCAACCGCGCTTGGCCAGAGCTGCGGGGACCGATGTGGATGGCGTGGAGCTGGATGCGGTGGGCGGAGTCAGGTCGCGGGGATGCCGTCTGACGCAACGACGCCTTCGTCAGGTGACGCGACGGCGAGGACGACATGGATTTATTGCACCAGCGGTGCGCTCCTGATTACTTGTACATTGTAGTTTTAGAAAACTTTCCTATTGATAGTTGTCCTTTAAAAGGTAGTGGCTACCTCACTTTTTTGTATGTTCTTCATGCTTGTTTTAAACAGATCTGGACTGGCAGTAGTCAAAACTTTGCTACACTTAAAGCTGCTCAAGCCTGATTCAGCGTCATTTTAAAACCATTGTTTCCCGTGTAAGGGATGCAATTCTAAGTCTCTGTAGGCACAAAACTCAAGTGTCTAGAGACAGCTGAGCTATGTACCAATTTCAATTTGGCTCCTGACCATCTGATCACTGTGAACCAATCACAGTGATCAGGAAGGGGACAAAGATGCACAGCCCTGGATCGGTTAAAGTGACCCTGTAGTGAGAGGGCAATGGAAGCTGCCATATTTATATTTATATTTATAAAACGAGTATGCAGATCAGGTGCTCTGAGTATTGTCTCAGAGCAAAATAACAACATGGAATCATTAGCCTAGCTGTCTGATAACAAAGGGTGCCCATACAGTACTTAGTTTCTGGCATTGATATTTGGCCAATTTGATCATAATGATCGAATCTAGCAGATATCAATGTTGCAACATGGCCACCTGATGAAACGTTTTCATAAATTTCCAGCAAAAATCGGTAGTAATGATCAATTGGGCATGCTGGAAAATCCCAATTGTAAGGACTCGATCAGGTGTGCAACGGTAACATTGTTTGAGATCCCAATTACTGATGGACCTCTGGCCGGTAGCTCCCCAAATATATTTGCAACCATCCCCCCCCCGACCTGTCCAATGGCGAGTGATGCACATCTGTCATGGCAGTGTGAATCCTCATCTCCTTCAATGTATTTTTTAATTTTATTGTCAGTATAAGTGTCTGTAGCAAGTGGGGTTAAGTACACATACACTGGGGGGGATTGAGCAGGTGGCGGCGCCAGGACAATTTTGAAAATCTATCTGCAGTGCATGGGCAGGCAACAGATCCCTCTTTGATAAGATTGATAAGATTGGATCGGAGAGTGATCTATCTGATGGTCGATCTAATTATACAAGTATTTGACAAACTTAATTAACTCTTTGGGGGTTTGAGAACAAGACGAGGAAACAATCTGAGAAAACTGGGGCCAATCACATAAGAAAAACCCAAGTGGTGTGTTTAATTTCTTTCCATGCATTAATTCATTTCATCATCTGTGGTCATACTTCCTGCTATGTACACTTTAAAGACCATCTACAGTAGTAGTCACGTCTGGGCACAACAGAGTGAGAAGAAGAAAAAAAATCAGGACCTTTTGCTTTTACCTATGGTAAAGACAATTTTTCAAGCAAAAGCTAATGATGAGAGTTTACATCAATCCTTATTTTCCCAGTTTATTTACACATGCCTTTATCTATAAGCAAACATTGTTACATGGGGACAGCACTCACATTGAGAGAAGACCCCTGTGTTTAAAATGGACCGGAACTCAGAACTTCCTCTCTGCTCTAAAAGATACGCAACATCAGCATAATAACCTTTAAAGAAAAACATTTCTTTGTTACAGCTGCGACAAATCCTACAATAAATCTGCACTGTGTCTATTCTCTGCTTTCATGGAACCAGACTTATCGTTAACATCTTATGCTTTCAAATTAGCTTATCAGCCTTATCTGCCGTGGCAGTCAGCTAACCCGGGGAGAGATCAAATTACAACTTGTGATTACATACAGATAAAGGGGAATTAGACAGGCTAAACTCTGTAAAAACATACAGGGTTCATTTCTATATGTTTTCCTTTTGTCCTGTGCAAGAGTTCAGGTCCACTTTAAGTTGAAAACTCATAGTATTACCTGTGAAAACATGTCACTTTAATGCATCAGACCAGGTCACTTTAATGCATCAGACCCAGGGCATTAAGAGCAGAAGACGCACAAATATCTTGGCTACTGAAAATAAAATCTTGGATTATCAAATAATTGTATATACTGCTATGAAATCCAAGCACTTCCCAGAATTCATTTTGTTGGTATACAGGCAGTAGCACAATTTGTGGTGCCAAATAAAGCCAGACACAGAAGCAGAGAAAAATATCTACCTTCTTCGTAGACGCCCACACACTACAGGAACAACAAAAAAGAAGCCAGTTTATAAACTGCGGGAAGACACGTGGAAAAAGCTCAGCTTTGCTGCTCTACTACTGCGTCTGCAGCCCACTCAGAGCTGAACTGTCCCATCTCCCCAGCCTGTGACGTACATTCTGCACCAGACACACACAAAGGTGAGCAGACTTCTAGCTTCAGCTGTCAAAAAACCTGAGACATGAAGACTTAACAACAGCTCAAACCGGCCACCAGCACCAGGCGTCATTCAGTCACCCTTCACATGTCTGCTAAGCAGCGTGGCGTGTGCAGGTTACCAATCCAGTACTGAATATACATAGCTGTATAATGCCAGGTCAGATGGGAATACCAGTGCATTCTTAAAAGACCACTATCGCGAAAACCATAACATTTATAATATGGTATATAGAAACAAATACAAATAAGAAGCACATTTCTTCCAAAGTAAAATGAACCATG